>NW_026969662.1:600000-756901 GCF_028390025.1 Pseudophryne corroboree
GGCTATAACATGTAGATGAAGCACGAACAGGAGGCTTTAAAATTTTCATTCTAGTGTCTTTCGTTTGGGAGAAAAATGCAAAGGTACAATACAGCTTTTCCTTGCCAATATCTCTCTTTTGCAAAGAGCTAGGCATTGGAAAATTCAGGGCTATACCGTGTAGATGAAGCACTAACAGGAGGCTTTTAAATTTTCATTCTAGTGTCCTTCGTTTGGGAGAAAAATGCAAAGGTACAATACAGCTTTTCCTTGCCAATATCTCTCTTTTGCAAAGAGCTAGGCATTGGAAAATTCAGGGCTATACCGTGTAGATGAAGCACTAACAGGAGGCTTTTAAATCTTCATTCTAGTGTCCTTCGTTTGGGAGAAAAATGCAAAGGTACAATACAGCTTTTCCTTGCCGATATCTCTCTTTTGCAAAGAGATAGGCATTGGAAAATTCAGGGCTATAACGTGTAGATGAAGCACTAACAGGAGGCTTTTAAATTTTCATTCTAGTGTCTTTCGTTTGGGAGAAAAATGCAAAGGTACAATACAGCTTTTCCTTGCCGATATCTCTCTTTTGCAAAGAGCTAGGCATTGGAAAATTCAGGGCTATAACGTGTAGATGAAGCACTAATAGGAGGCTTTAAAATTTTCATTCTAGTGTCCTTCGTTTGGGAGAAAAATGCAAAGGTACAATACAGCCTTTCCTTGCCAATATCTCTCTTTTGCAAAGAGCTAGGCATTGGAAAATTCAGGGCTATAACGTGTAGATGAAGCACTAACAGGAGGCTTTAAAATTTTCATTCTAGTGTCTTTCGTTTGGGAGAAAAATACAAAAGTACAATGCTGCTTTTCCTTGCCGATATCTCTCTTTTGCAAAGAGATAGGCATTGGAAAATGCAGGGCTATAACGTGTAGATGAAGCACTAACAGGAGGCTTTAAAATTTTCATTCTAGTGTCTTTCGTTTGGGAGAAAAATGCAAAGGTACAATACAGCTTTTCCTTGCCAATATCTCTCTTTTGCAAAGAGCTAGGCATTGGAAAATGCAGGGCTATAACGTGTAGATGAAGCACTAACAGGAGGCTTTAAAATTTTCATTCTAGTGTCTTTCGTTTGGGAGAAAAATGCAAAGGTACAATACAGTTTTTCCTTGCCGATATCTCTCTTTTGCAAAGAGATAGGCATTGGAAAATGCAGGGCTATAACGTGTAGATGAAGCACTAACAAGAGGCTTTAAAATTTTCATTCTAGTGTCTTTCGTTTGGGAGAAAAATGCAAAAGTACAATGCAGCTTTTCCTTGCCGATATCTCTCTTTTGCAAAGAGATAGGCATTGGAAAATGCAGGGCTATAACGTGTAGATGAAGCACTAACAGGAGGCTTTAAAATTTTCATTCTAGTGTCTTTCGTTTGGGAGAAAAATGCAAAAGTACAATGCAGCTTTTCCTTGCCGATATCTCTCTTTTGCAAAGAGATAGGCATTGGAAAATGCAGGGCTATAACGTGTAGATGAAGCACTAACAGTAGGCTTTAACATTTTCATTCTAGTGTCTTTCGTTTGGGAGAAAAATGCAAAGGTACAATACAGCTTTTCCTTGCCGATATCTCTCTTTTGCAAAGAGATAGGCATTGGAAAATTCAGGGCTATAACGTGTAGATGAAGCACTAACAGGAGGCTTTAAAATTTTCATTCTAGTGTCTTTCGTTTGGGAGAAAAATGCAAAGGTACAATACAGTTTTTCCTTGCCGATATCTCTCTTTTGCAAAGAGATAGGCATTGGAAAATTCAGGGCTATAACGTGTAGATGAAGCACTAATAGGAGGCTTTAAAATTTTCATTCTAGTGTCCTTCGTTTGGGAGAAAAATGCAAAGGTACAATACAGCTTTTCCTTGCCGATATCTCTCTTTTGCAAAGAGATAGGCATTGGAAAATTCAGGGCTATAACGTGTAGATGAAGCACTAACAGGAGGCTTTAAAATTTTCATTCTAGTGTCTTTCGTTTGGGAGAAAAATGCAAAGGTACAATACAGCTTTTCCTTGCCGATACTCTCTTTTGCAAAGAGCTAGGCATTGGAAAATTCAGGGCTATAACGTGTAGATGAAGCACTAACAGTAGGCTTTAAAATTATCATTCTAGTGTCTTTCGTTTGGGAGAAAAATGCAAAGGTACAATACAGCTTTTCCTTGCCGATATCTCTCTTTTGCAAAGAGATAGGCATTGGAAAATTCAGGGCTATAACGTGTAGATGAAGCACTAACAGGAGGCTTTAAAATTTTCATTCTAGTGTCTTTCGTTTGGGAGAAAAATGCAAAAGTACAATGCAGCTTTTCCTTGCTGATATCTCTCTTTTGCAAAGAGATAGGCATTGGAAAATGCAGGGCTATAACGTGTAGATGAAGCACTAACAGGAGGCTTTAAAATTTTCATGCTAGTGTCTTTCGTTTGGGAGAAAAATGCAAAGGTACAATACAGCATTTCCTTGCCGATATCTCTCTTTTGCAAAGAGATAGGCATTGGAAAATTCAGGGCTATTACGTGTAGATGAAGCACTAACAGGAGGCTTTAAAATTTTCATTCTAGTGTCTTTCGTTTGGGAGAAAAATGCAAAGGTACAATACAGTTTTTCCATGCCAATATCTCTCTTTTGCAAAGAGCTAGGCATTGGAAAAATCAGGGCTATACCGTGTAGATGAAGCACTAACAGGAGGCTTTTAAATTTTCATTCTAGTGTCCTTCGTTTGGGAGAAAAATGCAAAGGTACAATACAGCATTTCCTTGCCGATATCTCTCTTTTGCAAAGAGATAGGCATTGGAAAATTCAGGGCTATTACGTGTAGATGAAGCACTAACAGTAGGCTTTAAAATTTTCATTCTAGTGTCCTTCGTTTGGGAGAAAAATGCAAAGGTACAATACAGCTTTTCCTTGCCAATATCTCTCTTTTGCAAAGAGCTAGGCATTGGAAAATTCAGGGCTATACCGTGTAGATGAGGCACTAACAGGAGGCTTTAAAATTTTCATTCTAGTGTCTTTCGTTTGGGAGAAAAATGCAAAAGTACAATGCAGCTTTTCCTTGCCGATATCTCTCTTTTGCAAAGAGATAGGCATTGGAAAATTCAGGGCTATAACGTGTAGATGAAGCACTAACAGGAGGCTTTAAAATTTTCATTCTAGTGTCTTTCGTTTGGGAGAAAAATGCAAAGGTACAATACAGTTTTTCCTTGCCGATATCTCTCTTTTGCAAAGAGATAGGCATTGGAAAATGCAGGGCTATAACGTGTAGATGAAGCACTAACAGGAGGCTTTAAAATTTTCATTCTAGTGTCTTTCGTTTGGGAGAAAAATGCAAAAGTACAATGCAGCTTTTCCTTGCCGATATCTCTCTTTTGCAAAGAGATAGGCATTGGAAAATGCAGGGCTATAACGTGTAGATGAAGCACTAACAGTAGGCTTTAAAATTTTCATTCTAGTGTCTTTCGTTTGGGAGAAAAATGCAAAGGTACAATACAGCTTTTCCTTGCCGATATCTCTCTTTTGAAAAGAGATAGGCATTGGAAAATTCAGGGCTATAACGTGTAGATGAAGCACTAACAGGAGGCTTTAAAATTTTCATTCTAGTGTCTTTCGTTTGGGAGAAAAATGCAAAGGTACAATACAGTTTTTCCTTGCCGATATCTCTCTTTTGCAAAGAGATAGGTATTGGAAAATTCAGGGCTATAACGTGTAGATGAAGCACTAACAGGAGGCTTTAAAATTTTCATTCTAGTGTCTTTCGTTTGGGAGAAAAATGCAAAGGTACAATACAGCTTTTCCTTGCCGATATCTCTCTTTTGCAAAGAGCTAGGCATTGGAAAATTCAGGGCTATAACGTGTAGATGAAGCACTAACAGTAGGCTTTAAAATTTTCATTCTAGTGTCTTTCGTTTGGGAGAAAAATGCAAAGGTACAATACAGCTTTTCCTTGCCGATATCTCTCTTTTGCAAAGAGATAGGCATTGGAAAATTCAGGGCTATAACGTGTAGATGAAGCACTAACAGTAGGCTTTAAAATTTTCATTCTAGTGTCTTTCGTTTGGGAGAAAAATGCAAAAGTACAATGCAGCTTTTCCTTGCTGATATCTCTCTTTTGCAAAGAGATAGGCATTGGAAAATGCAGGGCTATAACGTGTAGATGAAGCACTAACAGGAGGCTTTACAATTTTCATGCTAGTGTCTTTCGTTTGGGAGAAAAATGCAAAGGTACAATACAGCATTTCCTTGCCGATATCTCTCTTTTGCAAAGAGATAGGCATTGGAAAATTCAGGGCTATTACGTGTAGATGAAGCACTAAGAGGAGGCTTTAAAATTTTCATTCTAGTGTCCTTCGTTTGGGAGAAAAATGCAAAGGTACAATACAGCTTTTCCTTGCCAATATCTCTCTTTTGCAAAGAGCTAGGCATTGGAAAATTCAGGGCTATACCGTGTAGATGAGGCACTAACAGGAGGCTTTAAAATTTTCATTCTAGTGTCTTTCGTTTGGGAGAAAAATGCAAAAGTACAATGCAGCTTTTCCTTGCCGATATCTCTCTTTTGCAAAGAGATAGGCATTGGAAAATGCAGGGCTATAACGTGTAGATGAAGCACTAACAGGAGGCTTTAAAATTTTCATTCTAGTGTCTTTCGTTTGGGAGAAAAATGCAAAAGTACAATGCAGCTTTTCCTTGCCGATATCTCTCTTTTGCAAAGAGATAGGCATTGGAAAATTCAGGGCTATAACGTGTAGATGAAGCACTAACAGGAGGCTTTAAAATTTTCATTCTAGTGTCTTTCGTTTGGGAGAAAAATGCAAAGGTACAATACAGTTTTTCCTTGCCGATATCTCTCTTTTGCAAAGAGATAGGCATTGGAAAATTCAGGGCTATAACGTGTAGATGAAGCACTAACAAGAGGCTTTAAAATTTTCATTCTAGTGTCTTTCGTTTGGGAGAAAAATGCAAAAGTACAATGCAGCTTTTCCTTGCCGATATCTCTCTTTTGCAAAGAGATAGGCATTGGAAAATTCAGGGCTATAACGTGTAGATGAAGCACTAACAGGAGGCTTTAAAATTTTCATTCTAGTGTCTTTCGTTTGGGAGAAAAATGCAAAAGTACAATGCAGCTTTTCCTTGCCGATATCTCTCTTTTGCAAAGAGATAGGCATTGGAAAATGCAGGGCTATAACGTGTAGATGAAGCACTAACAGTAGGCTTTAAAATTTTCATTCTAGTGTCTTTCGTTTGGGAGAAAAATGCAAAGGTACAATACAGCTTTTCCTTGCCGATATCTCTCTTTTGCAAAGAGATAGGCATTGGAAAATTCAGGGCTATAACGTGTAGATGAAGCACTAACAGGAGGCTTTAAAATTTTCATTCTAGTGTCTTTCGTTTGGGAGAAAAATGCAAAGGTACAATACAGTTTTTCCTTGCCGATATCTCTCTTTTGCAAAGAGATAGGCATTGGAAAATTCAGGGCTATAACGTGTAGATGAAGCACTAATAGGAGGCTTTAAAATTTTCATTCTAGTGTCCTTCGTTTGGGAGAAAAATGCAAAGGTACAATACAGCTTTTCCTTGCCGATATCTCTCTTTTGCAAAGAGATAGGCATTGGAAAATTCAGGGCTATAACGTGTAGATGAAGCACTAACAGGAGGCTTTAAAATTTTCATTCTAGTGTCTTTCGTTTGGGAGAAAAATGCAAAGGTACAATACAGCTTTTCCTTGCCGATATCTCTCTTTTGCAAAGAGCTAGGCATTGGAAAATTCAGGGCTATAACGTGTAGATGAAGCACTAACAGTAGGCTTTAAAATTTTCATTCTAGTGTCTTTCGTTTGGGAGAAAAATGCAAAGGTACAATACAGCTTTTCCTTGCCGATATCTCTCTTTTGCAAAGAGATAGGCATTGGAAAATTCAGGGCTATAACGTGTAGATGAAGCACTAACAGGAGGCTTTAAAATTTTCATTCTAGTGTCTTTCGTTTGGGAGAAAAATGCAAAAGTACAATGCAGCTTTTCCTTGCTGATATCTCTCTTTTGCAAAGAGATAGGCATTGGAAAATGCAGGGCTATAACGTGTAGATGAAGCACTAACAGGAGGCTTTAAAATTTTCATGCTAGTGTCTTTCGTTTGGGAGAAAAATGCAAAGGTACAATACAGCATTTCCTTGCCGATATCTCTCTTTTGCAAAGAGATAGGCATTGGAAAATTCAGGGCTATTACGTGTAGATGAAGCACTAACAGGAGGCTTTAAAATTTTCATTCTAGTGTCCTTCGTTTGGGAGAAAAATGCAAAGGTACAATACAGCTTTTCCTTGCCAATATCTCTCTTTTGCAAAGAGCTAGGCATTGGAAAATTCAGGGCTATACCGTGTAGATGAGGCACTAACAGGAGGCTTTAAAATTTTCATTCTAGTGTCTTTCGTTTGGGAGAAAAATGCAAAAGTACAATGCAGCTTTTCCTTGCCGATATCTCTCTTTTGCAAAGAGATAGGCATTGGAAAATGCAGGGCTATAACGTGTAGATGAAGCACTAACAGGAGGCTTTAAAATTTTAATGCTAGTGTCTTTCGTTTGGGAGAAAAATGCAAAGGTACAATACAGCATTTCCTTGCCGATATCTCTCTTTTGCAAAGAGATAGGCATTGGAAAATTCAGGGCTATTACGTGTAGATGAAGCACTAACAGGAGGCTTTAAAATTTTCATTCTAGTGTCCTTCGTTTGGGAGAAAAATGCAAAGGTACAATACAGCTTTTCCTTGCCGATATCTCTCTTTTGCAAAGAGATAGGCATTGGAAAATTCAGGGCTATAACGTGTAGATGAAGCACTAACAGGAGGCTTTAAAATTTTCATTCTAGTGTCTTTCGTTTGGGAGAAAAATGCAAAGGTACAATACAGCTTTTCCTTGCCGATATCTTTCTTTTGCAAAGAGATAGGCATTGGAAAATTCAGGGCTATAACGTGTAGATGAAGCACTAACAGGAGGCTTTAAAATTTTCATTCTAGTGTCCTTCGTTTGGGAGAAAAATGCAAAGGTACAATACAGCTTTTCCTTGCCGATATCTCTATTTTGCAAAGAGATAGGCATTGGAAAATTCAGGGCTATAACGTGTAGATGAAGCACTAATAGGAGGCTTTAAAATTTTCATTCTAGTGTCTTTCGTTTGGGAGAAAAATGCAAAGGTACAATACAGCTTTTCCTTGCCGATATCTCTCTTTTGCAAAGAGCTAGGCATTGGAAAATTCAGGGCTATAACGTGTAGATGAAGCACTAACAGGAGGCTTTAAAATTTTCATTCTAGTGTCTTTCGTTTGGGAGAAAAATGCAAAGGTACAATACAGCATTTCCTTGCCGATATCTCTCTTTTGCAAAGAGATAGGCATTGGAAAATTCAGGGCTATAACGTGTAGATGAAGCACTAACAGGAGGCTTTAAAATTTTCATTCTAGTGTCTTTCGTTTGGGAGAAAAATGCAAAGGTACAATACAGCTTTTCCTTGCCGATATCTCTATTTTGCAAAGAGATAGGCATTGGAAAATTCAGGGCTATAACGTGTAGATGAAGCACTAACAGGAGGCTTTAAAATTTTCATTCTAGTGTCCTTCGTTTGGGAGAAAAATGCAAAGGTACAATACAGCTTTTCCTTGCCGATATCTCTCTTTTGCAAAGAGATAGGCATTGGAAAATTCAGGGCTATAACGTGTAGATGAAGCACTAATAGGAGGCTTTAAAATTTTCATTCTAGTGTCCTTCGTTTGGGAGAAAAATGCAAAGGTACAATACAGCTTTTCCTTGCCGATATCTCTCTTTTGCAAAGAGATAGGCATTGGAAAATTCAGGGCTATAACGTGTAGATGAAGCACTAACAGGAGGCTTTAAAATTTTCATTCTAGTGTCTTTCGTTTGGGAGAAAAATGCAAAGGTACAATACAGCTTTTCCTTGCCGATATCTCTCTTTTGCAAAGAGCTAGGCATTGGAAAATTCAGGGCTATAACGTGTAGATGAAGCACTAACAGTAGGCTTTAAAATTTTCATTCTAGTGTCTTTCGCTTGGGAGAAAAATGCAAAGGTACAATACAGCTTTTCCTTGCCAATATCTCTCTTTTGCAAAGAGATAGGCATTGGAAAATTCAGGGCTATAAAGTGTAGATGAAGCACTAACAGAAGGCTTTAACATTTTCATTCTAGTGTCTTTCGTTTGGGAGAAAAATGCAAAGGTACAATACAGCTTTTCCTTGCCAATATCTCTCTTTTGCAAAGAGCTAGGCATTGGAAAATTCAGGGCTATACCGTGTAGATGAAGCACTAACAGGAGGCTTTTAAATTTTCATTCTAGTGTCCTTCGTTTGGGAGAAAAATGCAAAGGTACAATACAGCTTTTCCTTGCCGATATCTCTCTTTTGCAAAGAGATAGGCATTGGAAAATTCAGGGCTATAACGTGTAGATGAAGCACTAACAGGAGGCTTTAAAATTTTCATTCTAGTTTCTTTCGTTTGGGAGAAAAATGCAAAGGTACAATACAGTTTTTCCTGACCGATATCTCTCTTTTGCAAAGAGATAGGCATTGGAAAATTCAGGGCTATAGCGTGTAGATGAAGCACTAACAGGAGGCTTTAAATTTTTCATTCTAGTTTCCTTCGTTTGGGAGAAAAATGCAAAGGTACAATACAGATTTTCCTTGCCGATATCTCTCTTTTGCAAAGAGATAGGCATTGGAAAATTCAGGGCTATAACGTGTAGATGAAGCACTAATAGGAGGCTTTAAAATTTTCATTCTAGTGTCTTTCGTTTGGGAGAAAAATGCAAAGGTACAATACAGCATTTCCTTGCCGATATCTCTCTTTTGCAAAGAGATAGGCATTGGAAAATTCAGGGCTATAACGTGTAGATGAAGCACTAACAGGAGGCTTTAAAATTTTCATTCTAGTGTCCTTCGTTTGGGAGAAAAATGCAAAGGTACAATACAGCTTTTCCTTGCCAATATCTCTCTTTTGCAAAGAGCTAGGCATTGGAAAATTCAGGGCTATACCGTGTAGATGAAGCACTAACAGGAGGCTTTTAAATTTTCATTCTAGTGTCTTTCGTTTGGGAGAAAAATGCAAAGGTACAATGCAGCTTTTCCTTGCCGATATCTCTCTTTTGCAAAGAGATAGGCATTGGAAAATGCAGGGCTATAACGTGTAGATGAAGCACTAACAGGAGGCTTTAAAATTTTCATTCTAGTGTCTTTCGTTTGGGAGAAAAATGCAAAGGTACAATACAGTTTTTCCTGGCCGATATCTCTCTTTTGCAAAGAGATAGGCATTGGAAAATTCAGGGCTATAACGTGTAGATGAAGCACTAACAGGAGGCTTTAAAATTTTCATTCTAGTTTCCTTCGTTTGGGAGAAAAATGCAAAGGTACAATACAGATTTTCCTTGCCGATATCTCTCTTTTGCAAAGAGATAGGCATTGGAAAATTCAGGGCTATAACGTGTAGATGAAGCACTAACAGGAGGCTTTAAAATTTTCATTCTAGTGTCTTTCGTTTGGGAGAAAAATGCAAAGGTACAATACAGCTTTTCCTGGCAGATATCTCTCTTTTGCAAAGAGATAGGCATTGGAAAATTCAGGGCTATAACGTGTAGATGAAGCACTAACAAGAGGCTTTAAAATTTTCATTCTAGTGTCCTTCGTTTGGGAGAAAAATGCAAAGGTACAATACAGCTTTTCCTTGCCGATATCTCTCTTTTGCAAAGAGATAGGCATTGGAAAATTCAGGGCTATAACGTGTAGATGAAGCACTAATAGGAGGCTTTTAAATTTTCATTCTAGTGTCTTTCGTTTGGGAGAAAAATGCAAAGGTACAATGCAGCTTTTCCTTGCCGATATCTCTCTTTTGCAAAGAGATAGGCATTGGAAAATGCAGGGCTATAACGTGTAGATGAAGCACTAACATGAGGCTTTAAGATTTTCATTCTAGTGTCTTTCGTTTGGGAGAAAAATGCAAAGGTACAATACAGCATTTCCTTGCCGATATCTCTCTTTTGCAAAGAGATAGGCATTGGAAAATTCAGGGCTATACCGTGTAGATGAAGCACTAACAGGAGGCTTTAAAATTTTCATTCTAGTGTCTTTCGTTTGGGAGAAAAATGCAAAAGTACAATGCAGCTTTTCCTTGCCGATATCTCTCTTTTGCAAAGAGATAGGCATTGGAAAATGCAGGGCTATAACGTGTAGATGAAGCACTAACAGGAGGCTTTAAAATTTTCATTCTAGTGTCTTTCGTTTGGGAGAAAAATGCAAAGGTACAATACAGCATTTCCTTGCCGATATCTCTCTTTTGCAAAGAGATAGGCATTGGAAAATTCAGGGCTATAACGTGTAGATGAAGCACTAACAGGAGGCTTTAAAATTTTCATTCTAGTGTCCTTCGCTTGGGAGAAAAATGCAAAGGTACAATACAGCTTTTCCTTGCCAATATCTCTCTTTTGCAAAGAGCTAGGCATTGGAAAATCCAGGGCTATACCGTGTAGATGAAGCACTAACAGGAGGCTTTTAAATCTTCATTCTAGTGTCCTTCGTTTGGGAGAAAAATGCAAAGGTACAATACAGCTTTTCCTTGCCGATATCTCTCTTTTGCAAAGAGATAGGCATTGGAAAATTCAGGGCTATAACGTGTAGATGAAGCACTAACAGGAGGCTTTAAAATTTTCATTCTAGTGTCTTTCGTTTGGGAGAAAAATGCAAAGGTACAATACAGCTTTTCCTTGCCGATATCTCTCTTTTGCAAAGAGCTAGGCATTGGAAAATTCAGGGCTATAACGTGTAGATGAAGCACTAATAGGAGGCTTTAAAATTTTCATTCTAGTGTCCTTCGTTTGGGAGAAAAATGCAAAGGTACAATACAGCTTTTCCTTGCCAATATCTCTCTTTTGCAAAGAGCTAGGCATTGGAAAATTCAGGGCTATAACGTGTAGATGAAGCACTAACAGGAGGCTTTAAAATTTTCATTCTAGTGTCTTTCGTTTGGGAGAAAAATGCAAAAGTACAATGCTGCTTTTCCTTGCCGATATCTCTCTTTTGCAAAGAGATAGGCATTGGAAAATGCAGGGCTATAACGTGTAGATGAAGCACTAACAGGAGGCGTTAAAATTTTCATTCTAGTGTCTTTCGTTTGGGAGAAAAATGCAAAGGTACAATACAGCTTTTCCTTGCCAATATCTCTCTTTTGCAAAGAGCTAGGCATTGGAAAATGCAGGGCTATATCGTGTAGATGAAGCACTAACAGGAGGCTTTACAATTTTCATTCTAGTGTCTTTCGTTTGGGAGAAAAATGCAAAGGTACAATGCTGCTTTTCCTTGCCGATATCTCTCTTTTGCAAAGAGATAGGCATTGGAAAATGCAGGGCTATAACGTGTAGATGAAGCACTAACAGGAGGCTTTAAAATTTTCATTCTAGTGTCTTTCGTTTGGGAGAAAAATGCAAAGGTACAATACAGCTTTTCCTTGCCGATATCTCTCTTTTGCAAAGAGATAGGCATTGGAAAATTCAGGGCTATAACGTGTAGATGAAGCACTAATAGGAGGCTTTAAAATTTTCATTCTAGTGTCTTTCGTTTGGGAGAAAAATGCAAAGGTACAATACAGCTTTTCCTTGCCGATATCTCTCTTTTGCAAAGAGCTAGGCATTGGAAAATTCAGGGCTATAACGTGTAGATGAAGCACTAACAGGAGGCTTTAAATTTTTCATTGTAGTGTCTTTCGTTTGGGAGAAAAATGCAAAGGTACAATACAGCTTTTCCTTGCCGATATCTCTCTTTTGCAAAGAGCTAGGCATTGGAAAATTTGTTCTCTGAAAAGTGTCCACAAAGCCAAGTTTCTGATTAACACCTTTGTAGGGATGGTTTTTAACCTATTACTAAATTAAACTTGCTTCATTGGAAAGGCAGCAAGATGCATCCTCATTTCAATATCTACTGAAATAATACAGGTTGACACCAGGAAACATTAACGCCACTGCATCCTTGCTGCTTTCTCATGTGGAAGTCTGTTTAATGTGAAAACAAGGTGATATCTAATTAGCACACAGGTAAGGAATTAAGAAAATCTTTATTTAAGGGTGAAGATGTTTCTCACAAAATCGTTGCCCCAATGCATCATTGAAATTCAAGCTGGAAAGATGATTTTAATATATCACTTGTACATTTTGTATTGCTCTTCTGGTGACAATGTAGTTTGTTTTTGTCAATTACCATTTTAATAATCGGGTAAAGAAAATTAAGTGGATTTTTGAAAGAAAACAATACTGTCAATATACTATTAAAACAAATAAAAATGGTAAAAGTTATTGTACTTTAAGTAAAAATAAAAGAGCAAAAATATCAATCCCAGTTTTGGTTTACTTTAATTAACAAAAAAAAAATGCATATAGCAGAGGATAGTTTCAATCTGCCTACCTCTGGGTTATAGACCCAGCATGCTTCCATTACAGTACTCTGCTGCACATGTAATTGCAAGAGATCCTGAAGCACTCACTCATCATGGGAAAGTACCAATGTGTTTCTTCATTGGTTGATGGAAGAAACATCTTACAAAAACTCTCCAGATTATTGACTATTTAAAGTTTTTCTAGGAAACGTTCTAGATGAATGCTTATTAGCCTTTGTCAGTATGTACTTTTGCAAAGTGTCGCTGTGGCGCAATCAGTTAGTGTGTACGGCTATTAACCAAAAGGTTAGTGGTTCAATCCCACCCAGGGACGTAATTGACCTTGTTATCAGATTTTGGTGATCTTTAAGTAGACAAGTCAAAATTTCAAAAACCCCTGTTATGGTGTAGGGTACCTGGCCTTCTCTGATGTAATCAGAGTTAGATTTGATTCAGTGATTTTATAAAAACAGCTAGGAAGCACAATTTAGCAGTGGTTTGCAGAGAAAAAGAAATATGCTGGCAAAAAAATCCAATTGAGTGATTAAACAGCTCTTCATTTTCTGGCTTTATTTTTATGCTAACAAATTTGTTCTCTGAAAAGTGTCCACAAAGCCAAGTATCTGATTAACATCTTTGTAGGGATGGTTTTTCACCTATTACTAAATTAAACTTGCTTCATTGGAAAGGCAGCAAGATGCATCCTCATTTCAATATCTACTGAAATAATACAGGTTGACACCAGGAAACATTAACGCCACTGCATCCTTGCTGCTTTCTCATGTGGAAGTCTGTTTAATGTGAAAACAAGGTGATATCTAATTAGCACACAGGTAAGGAATTAAGAAAATCTTTATTTAAGGGTGAAGATGTTTCTCACAATATCGTTGCCCCCAATGCATCATTGAAATTCAAGCTGGAAAGATGATTTTAATATATCACTTGTACATTTTGTATTGCTCTTCTGGTGACAATGTAGTTTGTTTTTGTCAATTACCATTTTAATAATCGGGTAAAGAAAATTAAGTGGATTTTTGAAAGAAAACAATACTGTCAATATACTATTAAAACAAATTAAAATGGTAAAAGTTATTGTACTTTAAGTAAAAATAAAAGAGCAAAAATATCAATCCCAGTTTTGGTTTACTTTAACAAAAAAAAATGCATATAGCAGAGGATAGTTTCAATCTGCCTACCTCTGGGTTATGGACACAGCATGCTTCCATTACAGTACTCTGCTGCCACATGTAATTTGCAAGAGATCCTGAAGCACTCACTCATCATGGGAAAGTACCAATGTGTTTCTTCATTGGTTGATGAAGAAACATCTTACAAAAACTCTCCAGATTATTGACTATTTAAAGTTTTTCTAGGAAACGTTCTAGATGAATGCTTATTAGCCTTTGTCAGTATATACTTTCTGCAAAGTGTCGCTTGTGGCGCAATCAGTTAGTGTGTACGGCTATTAACCAAAAGGTTAGTGGTTCAATCCCACCCAGGGACGTAATTGACCTTGTTATCAGATTTTGGTGATCTTTAAGTAGACAAGTCAAAATTTCAAAACCCCCTGTTATGGTGTAGCGGTACCTGGCCTTCTCTGATGTACATCAGAGTTCGATTTGATTCAGTGATTTTATAAAAACAGCTAGGAAGCACAATTTAGCAGTGGTTTGCAGAGAAAAAGAAATATGCTGGCAAAAAAATCCAATTGAGTGATTAAACAGCTCTTCATTTTCTGGCTTTATTTTTATGCTAACAAATTTGTTCTCTGAAAAGTGTCCACAAAGCCAAGTATCTGATTAACATCTTTGTAGGGATGGTTTTTCACCTATTACTAAATTAAACTTGCTTCATTGGAAAGGCAGCAAGATGCATCCTCATTTCAATATCTACTGAAATAATACATGGTTGACACCAGGAAACATTAACGCCACTGCATCCTTGCTGCTTTCTCATGTGGAAGTCTGTTTAATGTGAAAACAAGGTGATATCTAATTAGCACACAGAGTAAGGAATTAAGAAAATCTTTATTTAAGGGTGAAGATGTTTCTCACAATATCGTTGCCCCAATGCATCATTGAAATTCAAGCTGGAAAGATGATTTTAATATATCACTTGTACATTTGTATTGCTCTTCTGGTGACAATGTAGTTTGTTTTTGTCAATTACCATTTTAATAATAGGGTAAAGAAAATTAAGTGGATTTTTTGAAAGAAAACAATACTGTCAATATACTATTAAAACAAATTAAAATGGTAAAAGTTATTGTACTTTAAGTAAAAATAAAAGAGCAAAAATATCAATCCCAGTTTTGGATTACTTTAATTAACAAAAAAAAAATGCATATAGCAGAGGATAGTTTCAATCTGCCTACCTCTGGCGTTATGGGCCCAGCATGCTTCCATTGCAGTACTCTGCTGCACATTGTAAGTGCAAGAGATTCCTGAAGCACTCACTCATCATGGGAAAGTACCAATGCGTTTCTTCATTGGTTGATGGAAGAAACATCTTACAAAAACTCTCCAGATTATTGACTTTTTAAAGTTTTCTAGGAAACGTTCTAGATGAATGCTTATTAGCCTTTGTCAGTATGTACTTTTGCAAAGTGTCTCTGTGGTGCAATCGGTTAGTGTGTTTGGTTATTAACCAAAGGGTTGGTGGTTCAATCCACCCAGGGATGTTATTGACCTTGTCATCAGATTTTGGTGATCTTTAAGTAGACAAGTCAAAATTCAAACCCCCTCTTATGGTGTAGGGTACCTGGCCTACTCTGATGTAATCAGAGTTAGATTTGATTAAGTGATTTTATCAAAAAAACAGCTAGGAAGCACAATTTAGCAGTGGGTTGCAGAGAAAATGAAATATGCTGGCAGAAAAATCCAATTGAGTGATTAAACAGCTCTTCATTTTCTGGCTTTATTTTTATGCTAACAAAATTTGTTCTCTGAAAAGTGTCCAAAAAGCCAAGTATCGGATTAACATCTTTGTAGGGATGGTTTTTCACCTATTACTAAATTAAACTTGCTTCATTGGAAAGGCAGCAAGATGCATCCTCATTTCAATATCTACTGAAATAATACAGGTTGACACCAGGAAACATTAACGCCACTGCATCCTTGCTGCTTTCTCATGTGGAAGTCTGTTTAATGTGAAAACAAGGTGATATCTAATTAGCACACAGGTAAGGAATTAAGAAAATCTTTACTTAAGGGTGAAGATGTTTCTCACAAAATCGTTGCCCCAATGCATCATTGAAATTCAAGCTGGAAAGATGATTTTAATATATCACTTGTACATTTTGTATTGCTCGTCTGGTGACAATGTAGTTTGTTTTTGTCAATTACCATTTTAATAATCGGGTAAAGAAAATTAAGTGGATTTTTGAAAGAAAACAATACTGTCAATATACTATTAAAACAAATTAAAATGGTAAAAATTATTGTACTTTAAGTAAAAATAAAAGAGCAAAAATATCAATCCCAGTTTTGGATTACTTTAATTAACAAAAAAAAAATGCATATAGCAGAGGATAGTTTCAATCTGCCTACCTCTGGGTTATGAACCCAGCATGCTTTCATTACAGTACTCTGCTGCACATGTAAGTGCAAGAGATCCTGAAGCACTCACTCATCATGGGAAAGTACCAATGTGTTTCTTCGTTGGTTGATGGAAGAAACATCTTACAAAAACTCTCCAGATTATTGACTTTTTAAAGTTTTTCTAGGAAACGTTCTAGATGAATGCTTATTATCCTTTGTCAGTATGGACTTTTGCAAAGTGTCTCTGTGGCGCAATCGGTTAGTGTGATTGGTTATTAACCAAAGGGTTGGTGGTTCAATCCCACCCAGGGATGTAATTGACCTTGTTATCAGATTTTGGTGATCTTTAAGTAGACAAGTCAAAATTTCAAAAACCCCTGTTATGGTGTAGGGTACCTGGCCTTCTCTGATGTAATCAGAGTTAGATTTGATTCAGTGATTTTATAAAAACAGCTAGGAAGCACAATTTAGCAGTGGTTTGCAGAGAAAAAGAAATATGCTGGCAAAAAAATCCAATTGAGTGATTAAACAGCTCTTCATTTTCTGGCTTTATTTTTATGCTAACAAATTTGTTCTCTGAAAAGTGTCCACAAAGCCAAGTATCTGATTAACATCTTTGTAGGGATGGTTTTTCACCTATTACTAAATTAAACTTGCTTCATTGGAAAGGCAGCAAGATGCATCCTCATTTCAATATCTACTGAAATAATACAGGTTGACACCAGGAAACATTAACGCCACTGCATCCTTGCTGCTTTCTCATGTGGAAGTCTGTTTAATGTGAAAACAAGGTGATATCTAATTAGCACACAGGTAAGGAATTAAGAAAATCTTTATTTAAGGGTGAAGATGTTTCTCACAAAATCGTTGCCCCAATGCATCATTGAAATTCAAGCTGGAAAGATGATTTTAATATATCACTTGTACATTTTGTATTGCTCTTCTGGTGACAATGTAGTTTGTTTTTGTCAATTACCATTTTAATAATCGGGTAAAGAAAATTAAGTGGATTTTTGAAAGAAAACAATACTGTCAATATACTATTAAAACAAATTAAAATGGTAAAAGTTATTGTACTTTAAGTAAAAATAAAAGAGCAAAAATATCAATCCCAGTTTTGGTTTACTTTAATTAACAAAAAAAAAATGCATATAGCAGAGGATAGTTTCAATCTGCCTACCTCTGGGTTATGGACCCAGCATGCTTCCATTACAGTACTCTGCTGCACATGTAATTGCAAGAGATCCTGAAGCACTCACTCATCATGGGAAAGTACCAATGTGTTTCTTCATTGGTTGATGGAAGAAACATCTTACAAAAACTCTCCAGATTATTGACTTTTTAAAGTTTTTCTAGGAAACGTTCTAGATGAATGCTTATTAGCCTTTGTCAGTATATACTTTTGCAAAGTGTCGCTGTGGCGCAATCAGTTAGTGTGTACGGCTATTAACCAAAAGGTTAGTGGTTCAATCCCACCCAGGGACGTAATTGACCTTGTTATCAGATTTTGGTGATCTTTAAGTAGACAAGTCAAAATTTCAAAAACCCCTGTTATGGTGTAGGGTACCTGGCCTTCTCTGATGTAATCAGAGTTAGATTTGATTCAGTGATTTTATAAAAACAGCTAGGAAGCACAATTTAGCAGTGGTTTGCAGAGAAAAAGAAATATGCTGGCAAAAAAATCCAATTGAGTGATTAAACAGCTCTTCATTTTCTGGCTTTATTTTTATGCTAACAAATTTGTTCTCTGAAAAGTGTCCACAAAGCCAAGTATCTGATTAACATCTTTGTAGGGATGGTTTTTCACCTATTACTAAATTAAACTTGCTTCATTGGAAAGGCAGCAAGATGCATCCTCATTTCAATATCTACTGAAATAATACAGGTTGACACCAGGAAACATTAACGCCACTGCATCCTTGCTGCTTTCTCATGTGGAAGTCTGTTTAATGTGAAAACAAGGTGATATCTAATGAGCACACAGGTAAGGAATTAAGAAAATCTTTATTTAAGGGTGAAGATGTTTCTCACAATATCGTTGCCCCAATGCATCATTGAAATTCAAGCTGGAAAGATGATTTTAATATATCACTTGTACATTTTGTATTGCTCTTCTGGTGACAATGTAGTTTGTTTTTGTCAATTACCATTTTAATAATAGGGTAAAGAAAATTAAGTGGATTTTTGAAAGAAAACAATACTGTCAATATACTATTAAAACAAATTAAAATGGTAAAAGTTATTGTACTTTAAGTAAAAATAAAAGAGCAAAAATATCAATCCCAGTTTTGGATTACTTTAATTAACAAAAAAAAATGCATATAGCAGAGGATAGTTTCAATCTGCCTACCTCTGGGTTATGGGCCCAGCATGCTTCCATTGCAGTACTCTGCTGCACATGTAAGTGCAAGAGATCCTGAAGCACTCACTCATCATGGGAAAGTACCAATGCGTTTCTTCATTGGTTGATGGAAGAAACATCTTACAAAAACTCTCCAGATTATTGACTTTTTAAAGTTTTCTAGGAAACGTTCTAGATGAATGCTTATTAGCCTTTGTCAGTATGTACTTTTGCAAAGTGTCTCTGTGGTGCAATCGGTTAGTGTGTTTGGTTATTAACCAAAGGGTTGGTGGTTCAATCCCACCCAGGGATGTTATTGACCTTGTCATCAGATTTTGGTGATCTTTAAGTAGACAAGTCAAAATTTCAAACCCCCTCTTATGGTGTAGGGTACCTGGCCTACTCTGATGTAATCAGAGTTAGATTTGATTAAGTGATTTTATCAAAAAACAGCTAGGAAGCACAATTTAGCAGTGGGTTGCAGAGAAAATGAAATATGCTGGCAGAAAAATCCAATTGAGTGATTAAACAGCTCTTCATTTTCTGGCTTTATTTTTATGCTAACAAATTTGTTCTCTGAAAAGTGTCCAAAAAGCCAAGTATCGGATTAACATCTTTGTAGGGATGGTTTTTAACCTATTACTAAATTAAACTTGCTTCATTGGAAAGGCAGCAAGATGCATCCTCATTTCAATATCTACTGAAATAATACAGGTTGACACCAGGAAACATTAACGCCACTGCATCCTTGCTGCTTTTTCATGTGGAAGTCTGTTTAATGTGAAAACAAGGTGATATCTAATTAGCACACAGGTAAGGAATTAAGAAAATCTTTATTTAAGGGTGAAGATGTTTCTCACAAAATCGTTGCCCCAATGCATCATTGAAATTCAAGCTGGAAAGATGATTTTAATATATCACTTGTACATTTTGTATTGCTCTTCTGGTGACAATGTAGTTTGTTTTTGTCAATTACCATTTTAATAATCGGGTAAAGAAAATTAAGTGGATTTTTGAAAGAAAACAATACTGTCAATATACTATTAAAACAAATTAAAATGGTAAAAGTTATTGTACTTTAAGTAAAAATAAAAGAGCAAAAATATCAATCCCAGTTTTGGTTTACTTTAACAAAAAAAAATGCATATAGCAGAGGATAGTTTCAATCTGCCTACCTCTGGGTTATGGACCCAGCATGCTTCCATTACAGTACTCTGCTGCACATGTAATTGCAAGAGATCCTGAAGCACTCACTCATCATGGGAAAGTACCAATGTGTTTCTTCATTGGTTGATGGAAGAAACATCTTACAAAAACTCTCCAGATTATTGACTATTTAAAGTTTTTCTAGGAAACGTTCTAGATGAATGCTTATTAGCCTTTGTCAGTATATACTTTTGTAAAGTGTCGCTGTGGCGCAATCAGTTAGTGTGTACGGCAATTAACCAAAAGGTTAGTGGTTCAATCCCACCCAGGGACGTAATTGACCTTGTTATCAGATTTTGGTGATCTTTAAGTAGACAAGTCAAAATTTCAAAAACCCCTGTTATGGTGTAGGGTACCTGGCCTTCTCTGATGTAATCAGAGTTCGATTTGATTCAGTGATTTTATAAAAACAGCTAGGAAGCACAATTTAGCAGTGGTTTGCAGAGAAAAAGAAATATGCTGGCAAAAAAATCCAATTGAGTGATTAAACAGCTCTTCATTTTCTGGCTTTATTTTTATGCTAACAAATTTGTTCTCTGAAAAGTGTCCACAAAGCCAAGTATCTGATTAACATCTTTGTAGGGATGGTTTTTCACCTATTACTAAATTAAACTTGCTTCATTGGAAAGGCAGCAAGATGCATCCTCATTTCAATATCTACTGAAATAATACAGGTTGACACCAGGAAACATTAACGCCACTGCATCCTTGCTGCTTTCTCATGTGGAAGTCTGTTTAATGTGAAAACAAGGTGATATCTAATTAGCACACAGGTAAGGAATTAAGAAAATCTTTATTTAAGGGTGAAGATGTTTCTCACAATATCGTTGCCCCAATGCATCATTGAAATTCAAGCTGGAAAGATGATTTTAATATATCACTTGTACATTTTGTATTGCTCTTCTGGTGACAATGTAGTTTGTTTTTGTCAATTACCATTTTAATAATAGGGTAAAGAAAATTAAGTGGATTTTTGAAAGAAAACAATACTGTCAATATACTATTAAAACAAATTAAAATGGTAAAAGTTATTGTACTTTAAGTAAAAATAAAAGAGCAAAAATATCAATCCCAGTTTTGGATTACTTTAATTAACACAAAAAAAATGCATATAGCAGAGGATAGTTTCAATCTGCCTACCTCTGGGTTATGGGCCCAGCATGCTTCCATTGCAGTACTCTGCTGCACATGTAAGTGCAAGAGATCCTGAAGCACTCACTCATCATGGGAAAGTACCAATGCGTTTCTTCATTGGTTGATGGAAGAAACATCTTACAAAAACTCTCCAGATTATTGACTTTTTAAAGTTTTCTAGGAAACGTTCTAGATGAATGCTTATTAGCCTTTGTCAGTATGTACTTTTGCAAAGTGTCTCTGTGGTGCAATCGGTTAGTGTGTTTGGTTATTAACCAAAGGGTTGGTGGTTCAATCCCACCCAGGGATGTTATTGACCTTGTCATCAGATTTTGGTGATCTTTAAGTAGACAAGTCAAAATTTCAAACCCCCTCTTATGGTGTAGGGTACCTGGCCTACTCTGATGTAATCAGAGTTAGATTTGATTAAGTGATTTTATCAAAAAACAGCTAGGAAGCACAATTTAGCAGTGGGTTGCAGAGAAAATGAAATATGCTGGCAGAAAAATCCAATTGAGTGATTAAACAGCTCTTCATTTTCTGGCTTTATTTTTATGCTAACAAATTTGTTCTCTGAAAAGTGTCCAAAAAGCCAAGTATCGGATTAACATCTTTGTAGGGATGGTTTTTCACCTATTACTAAATTAAACTTGCTTCATTGGAAAGGCAGCAAGATGCATCCTCATTTCAATATCTACTGAAATAATACAGGTTGACACCAGGAAACATTAACGCCACTGCATCCTTGCTGCTTTCTCATGTGGAAGTCTGTTTAATGTGAAAACAAGGTGATATCTAATTAGCACACAGGTAAGGAATTAAGAAAATCTTTACTTAAGGGTGAAGATGTTTCTCACAAAATCGTTGCCCCAATGCATCATTGAAATTCAAGCTGGAAAGATGATTTTAATATATCACTTGTACATTTTGTATTGCTCGTCTGGTGACAATGTAGTTTGTTTTTGTCAATTACCATTTTAATAATCGGGTAAAGAAAATTAAGTGGATTTTTGAAAGAAAACAATACTGTCAATATACTATTAAAACAAATTAAAATGGTAAAAATTATTGTACTTTAAGTAAAAATAAAAGAGCAAAAATATCAATCCCAGTTTTGGATTACTTTAATTAACAAAAAAAAAATGCATATAGCAGAGGATAGTTTCAATCTGCCTACCTCTGGGTTATGAACCCAGCATGCTTTCATTACAGTACTCTGCTGCACATGTAAGTGCAAGAGATCCTGAAGCACTCACTCATCATGGGAAAGTACCAATGTGTTTCTTCGTTGGTTGATGGAAGAAACATCTTACAAAAACTCTCCAGATTATTGACTTTTTAAAGTTTTTCTAGGAAACGTTCTAGATGAATGCTTATTATCCTTTGTCAGTATGGACTTTTGCAAAGTGTCTCTGTGGCGCAATCGGTTAGTGTGATTGGTTATTAACCAAAGGGTTGGTGGTTCAATCCCACCCAGGGATGTAATTGACCTTGTTATCAGATTTTGGTGATCTTTAAGTAGACAAGTCAAAATTTCAAAAACCCCTGTTATGGTGTAGGGTACCTGGCCTTCTCTGATGTAATCAGAGTTAGATTTGATTCAGTGATTTTATAAAAACAGCTAGGAAGCACAATTTAGCAGTGGTTTGCAGAGAAAAAGAAATATGCTGGCAAAAAAATCCAATTGAGTGATTAAACAGCTCTTCATTTTCTGGCTTTATTTTTATGCTAACAAATTTGTTCTCTGAAAAGTGTCCACAAAGCCAAGTATCTGATTAACATCTTTGTAGGGATGGTTTTTCACCTATTACTAAATTAAACTTGCTTCATTGGAAAGGCAGCAAGATGCATCCTCATTTCAATATCTACTGAAATAATACAGGTTGACACCAGGAAACATTAACGCCACTGCATCCTTGCTGCTTTCTCATGTGGAAGTCTGTTTAATGTGAAAACAAGGTGATATCTAATTAGCACACAGGTAAGGAATTAAGAAAATCTTTATTTAAGGGTGAAGATGTTTCTCACAAAATCGTTGCCCCAATGCATCATTGAAATTCAAGCTGGAAAGATGATTTTAATATATCACTTGTACATTTTGTATTGCTCTTCTGGTGACAATGTAGTTTGTTTTTGTCAATTACCATTTTAATAATCGGGTAAAGAAAATTAAGTGGATTTTTGAAAGAAAACAATACTGTCAATATACTATTAAAACAAATTAAAATGGTAAAAGTTATTGTACTTTAAGTAAAAATAAAAGAGCAAAAATATCAATCCCAGTTTTGGTTTACTTTAATTAACAAAAAAAAAATGCATATAGCAGAGGATAGTTTCAATCTGCCTACCTCTGGGTTATGGACCCAGCATGCTTCCATTACAGTACTCTGCTGCACATGTAATTGCAAGAGATCCTGAAGCACTCACTCATCATGGGAAAGTACCAATGTGTTTCTTCATTGGTTGATGGAAGAAACATCTTACAAAAACTCTCCAGATTATTGACTTTTTAAAGTTTTTCTAGGAAACGTTCTAGATGAATGCTTATTAGCCTTTGTCAGTATATACTTTTGCAAAGTGTCGCTGTGGCGCAATCAGTTAGTGTGTACGGCTATTAACCAAAAGGTTAGTGGTTCAATCCCACCCAGGGACGTAATTGACCTTGTTATCAGATTTTGGTGATCTTTAAGTAGACAAGTCAAAATTTCAAAAACCCCTGTTATGGTGTAGGGTACCTGGCCTTCTCTGATGTAATCAGAGTTAGATTTGATTCAGTGATTTTATAAAAACAGCTAGGAAGCACAATTTAGCAGTGGTTTGCAGAGAAAAAGAAATATGCTGGCAAAAAAATCCAATTGAGTGATTAAACAGCTCTTCATTTTCTGGCTTTATTTTTATGCTAACAAATTTGTTCTCTGAAAAGTGTCCACAAAGCCAAGTATCTGATTAACATCTTTGTAGGGATGGTTTTTCACCTATTACTAAATTAAACTTGCTTCATTGGAAAGGCAGCAAGATGCATCCTCATTTCAATATCTACTGAAATAATACAGGTTGACACCAGGAAACATTAACGCCACTGCATCCTTGCTGCTTTCTCATGTGGAAGTCTGTTTAATGTGAAAACAAGGTGATATCTAATGAGCACACAGGTAAGGAATTAAGAAAATCTTTATTTAAGGGTGAAGATGTTTCTCACAATATCGTTGCCCCAATGCATCATTGAAATTCAAGCTGGAAAGATGATTTTAATATATCACTTGTACATTTTGTATTGCTCTTCTGGTGACAATGTAGTTTGTTTTTGTCAATTACCATTTTAATAATAGGGTAAAGAAAATTAAGTGGATTTTTGAAAGAAAACAATACTGTCAATATACTATTAAAACAAATTAAAATGGTAAAAGTTATTGTACTTTAAGTAAAAATAAAAGAGCAAAAATATCAATCCCAGTTTTGGATTACTTTAATTAACAAAAAAAAATGCATATAGCAGAGGATAGTTTCAATCTGCCTACCTCTGGGTTATGGGCCCAGCATGCTTCCATTGCAGTACTCTGCTGCACATGTAAGTGCAAGAGATCCTGAAGCACTCACTCATCATGGGAAAGTACCAATGCGTTTCTTCATTGGTTGATGGAAGAAACATCTTACAAAAACTCTCCAGATTATTGACTTTTTAAAGTTTTCTAGGAAACGTTCTAGATGAATGCTTATTAGCCTTTGTCAGTATGTACTTTTGCAAAGTGTCTCTGTGGTGCAATCGGTTAGTGTGTTTGGTTATTAACCAAAGGGTTGGTGGTTCAATCCCACCCAGGGATGTTATTGACCTTGTCATCAGATTTTGGTGATCTTTAAGTAGACAAGTCAAAATTTCAAACCCCCTCTTATGGTGTAGGGTACCTGGCCTACTCTGATGTAATCAGAGTTAGATTTGATTAAGTGATTTTATCAAAAAACAGCTAGGAAGCACAATTTAGCAGTGGGTTGCAGAGAAAATGAAATATGCTGGCAGAAAAATCCAATTGAGTGATTAAACAGCTCTTCATTTTCTGGCTTTATTTTTATGCTAACAAATTTGTTCTCTGAAAAGTGTCCAAAAAGCCAAGTATCGGATTAACATCTTTGTAGGGATGGTTTTTAACCTATTACTAAATTAAACTTGCTTCATTGGAAAGGCAGCAAGATGCATCCTCATTTCAATATCTACTGAAATAATACAGGTTGACACCAGGAAACATTAACGCCACTGCATCCTTGCTGCTTTTTCATGTGGAAGTCTGTTTAATGTGAAAACAAGGTGATATCTAATTAGCACACAGGTAAGGAATTAAGAAAATCTTTATTTAAGGGTGAAGATGTTTCTCACAAAATCGTTGCCCCAATGCATCATTGAAATTCAAGCTGGAAAGATGATTTTAATATATCACTTGTACATTTTGTATTGCTCTTCTGGTGACAATGTAGTTTGTTTTTGTCAATTACCATTTTAATAATCGGGTAAAGAAAATTAAGTGGATTTTTGAAAGAAAACAATACTGTCAATATACTATTAAAACAAATTAAAATGGTAAAAGTTATTGTACTTTAAGTAAAAATAAAAGAGCAAAAATATCAATCCCAGTTTTGGTTTACTTTAACAAAAAAAAATGCATATAGCAGAGGATAGTTTCAATCTGCCTACCTCTGGGTTATGGACCCAGCATGCTTCCATTACAGTACTCTGCTGCACATGTAATTGCAAGAGATCCTGAAGCACTCACTCATCATGGGAAAGTACCAATGTGTTTCTTCATTGGTTGATGGAAGAAACATCTTACAAAAACTCTCCAGATTATTGACTATTTAAAGTTTTTCTAGGAAACGTTCTAGATGAATGCTTATTAGCCTTTGTCAGTATATACTTTTGTAAAGTGTCGCTGTGGCGCAATCAGTTAGTGTGTACGGCAATTAACCAAAAGGTTAGTGGTTCAATCCCACCCAGGGACGTAATTGACCTTGTTATCAGATTTTGGTGATCTTTAAGTAGACAAGTCAAAATTTCAAAAACCCCTGTTATGGTGTAGGGTACCTGGCCTTCTCTGATGTAATCAGAGTTCGATTTGATTCAGTGATTTTATAAAAACAGCTAGGAAGCACAATTTAGCAGTGGTTTGCAGAGAAAAAGAAATATGCTGGCAAAAAAATCCAATTGAGTGATTAAACAGCTCTTCATTTTCTGGCTTTATTTTTATGCTAACAAATTTGTTCTCTGAAAAGTGTCCACAAAGCCAAGTATCTGATTAACATCTTTGTAGGGATGGTTTTTCACCTATTACTAAATTAAACTTGCTTCATTGGAAAGGCAGCAAGATGCATCCTCATTTCAATATCTACTGAAATAATACAGGTTGACACCAGGAAACATTAACGCCACTGCATCCTTGCTGCTTTCTCATGTGGAAGTCTGTTTAATGTGAAAACAAGGTGATATCTAATTAGCACACAGGTAAGGAATTAAGAAAATCTTTATTTAAGGGTGAAGATGTTTCTCACAATATCGTTGCCCCAATGCATCATTGAAATTCAAGCTGGAAAGATGATTTTAATATATCACTTGTACATTTTGTATTGCTCTTCTGGTGACAATGTAGTTTGTTTTTGTCAATTACCATTTTAATAATAGGGTAAAGAAAATGAAGTGGATTTTTGAAAGAAAACAATACTGTCAATATACTATTAAAACAAATTAAAATGGTAAAAGTTATTGTACTTTAAGTAAAAATAAAAGAGCAAAAATATCAATCCCAGTTTTGGATTACTTTAATTAACACAAAAAAAATGCATATAGCAGAGGATAGTTTCAATCTGCCTACCTCTGGGTTATGGGCCCAGCATGCTTCCATTGCAGTACTCTGCTGCACATGTAAGTGCAAGAGATCCTGAAGCACTCACTCATCATGGGAAAGTACCAATGCGTTTCTTCATTGGTTGATGGAAGAAACATCTTACAAAAACTCTCCAGATTATTGACTTTTTAAAGTTTTCTAGGAAACGTTCTAGATGAATGCTTATTAGCCTTTGTCAGTATGTACTTTTGCAAAGTGTCTCTGTGGTGCAATCGGTTAGTGTGTTTGGTTATTAACCAAAGGGTTGGTGGTTCAATCCCACCCAGGGATGTTATTGACCTTGTCATCAGATTTTGGTGATCTTTAAGTAGACAAGTCAAAATTTCAAACCCCCTCTTATGGTGTAGGGTACCTGGCCTACTCTGATGTAATCAGAGTTAGATTTGATTAAGTGATTTTATCAAAAAACAGCTAGGAAGCACAATTTAGCAGTGGGTTGCAGAGAAAATGAAATATGCTGGCAGAAAAATCCAATTGAGTGATTAAACAGCTCTTCATTTTCTGGCTTTATTTTTATGCTAACAAATTTGTTCTCTGAAAAGTGTCCAAAAAGCCAAGTATCGGATTAACATCTTTGTAGGGATGGTTTTTCACCTATTACTAAATTAAACTTGCTTCATTGGAAAGGCAGCAAGATGCATCCTCATTTCAATATCTACTGAAATAATACAGGTTGACACCAGGAAACATTAACGCCACTGCATCCTTGCTGCTTTCTCATGTGGAAGTCTGTTTAATGTGAAAACAAGGTGATATCTAATTAGCACACAGGTAAGGAATTAAGAAAATCTTTATTTAAGGGTGAAGATGTTTCTCACAAAATCGTTGCCCCAATGCATCATTGAAATTCAAGCTGGAAAGATGATTTTAATATATCACTTGTACATTTTGTATTGCTCGTCTGGTGACAATGTAGTTTGTTTTTGTCAATTACCATTTTAATAATCGGGTAAAGAAAATTAAGTGGATTTTTGAAAGAAAACAATACTGTCAATATACTATTAAAACAAATTAAAATGGTAAAAATTATTGTACTTTAAGTAAAAATAAAAGAGCAAAAATATCAATCCCAGTTTTGGATTACTTTAATTAACAAAAAAAAAATGCATATAGCAGAGGATAGTTTCAATCTGCCTACCTCTGGGTTATGAACCCAGCATGCTTTCATTACAGTACTCTGCTGCACATGTAAGTGCAAGAGATCCTGAAGCACTCACTCATCATGGGAAAGTACCAATGTGTTTCTTCGTTGGTTGATGGAAGAAACATCTTACAAAAACTCTCCAGATTATTGACTTTTTAAAGTTTTTCTAGGAAACGTTCTAGATGAATGCTTATTATCCTTTGTCAGTATGGACTTTTGCAAAGTGTCTCTGTGGCGCAATCGGTTAGTGTGATTGGTTATTAACCAAAGGGTTGGTGGTTCAATCCCACCCAGGGATGTAATTGACCTTGTTATCAGATTTTGGTGATCTTTAAGTAGACAAGTCAAAATTTCAAAAACCCCTGTTATGGTGTAGGGTACCTGGCCTTCTCTGATGTAATCAGAGTTAGATTTGATTCAGTGATTTTATAAAAACAGCTAGGAAGCACAATTTAGCAGTGGTTTGCAGAGAAAAAGAAATATGCTGGCAAAAAAATCCAATTGAGTGATTAAACAGCTCTTCATTTTCTGGCTTTATTTTTATGCTAACAAATTTGTTCTCTGAAAAGTGTCCACAAAGCCAAGTATCTGATTAACATCTTTGTAGGGATGGTTTTTCACCTATTACTAAATTAAACTTGCTTCATTGGAAAGGCAGCAAGATGCATCCTCATTTCAATATCTACTGAAATAATACAGGTTGACACCAGGAAACATTAACGCCACTGCATCCTTGCTGCTTTCTCATGTGGAAGTCTGTTTAATGTGAAAACAAGGTGATATCTAATTAGCACACAGGTAAGGAATTAAGAAAATCTTTATTTAAGGGTGAAGATGTTTCTCACAAAATCGTTGCCCCAATGCATCATTGAAATTCAAGCTGGAAAGATGATTTTAATATATCACTTGTACATTTTGTATTGCTCTTCTGGTGACAATGTAGTTTGTTTTTGTCAATTACCATTTTAATAATAGGGTAAAGAAAATTAAGTGGATTTTTGAAAGAAAACAATACTGTCAATATACTATTAAAACAAATTAAAATGGTAAAAGTTATTGTACTTTAAGTAAAAATAAAAGAGCAAAAATATCAATCCCAGTTTTGGATTACTTTAATTAACAAAAAAAATGCATATAGCAGAGGATAGTTTCAATCTGCCTACCTCTGGGTTATGAACCCAGCATGCTTTCATTACAGTACTCTGCTGCACATGTAAGTGCAAGAGATCCTGAAGCACTCACTCATCATGGGAAAGTACCAATGTGTTTCTTCGTTGGTTGATGGAAGAAACATCTTACAAAAACTCTCCAGATTATTGACTTTTTAAAGTTTTTCTAGGAAACGTTCTAGATGAATGCTTATTAGCCTTTGTCAGTATGGACTTTCGCAAAGTGTCTCTGTGGCGCAATCGGTTAGTGTGTTTGGTTATTAACCAAAGGGTTGGTGGTTCAATCCTACCCAGGGACATAATTGACCTTGTTATCAGATTTTGGTGATCTTTAAGTAGACAAGTCAAAATTTCAAACCCCCTGTTATGGTGTAGCGTACCTGGCCTTCTCTGATGTAATCAGAGTTAGATTTGATTCAGTGATTTTATAAAAACAGCTAGGAAGCACAATTTAGCAGTGGGTTGCAGAGAAAAAGAAATATGCTGGCAAAAAAATCCAATTGAGTGATTAAACAGCTCTTCATTTTCTGGCTTTATTTTTATGCTAACAAATTTGTTCTCTGAAAAGTGTCCACAAAGCCAAGTCTCTGATTAACACCTTTGTAGGGATGGTTTTTCACCTATTACTAAATTAAACTTGCTTCATTGGAAAGGCAGCAAGATGCATCCTCATTTCAATGTCTACTGAAATAGTACAGGTTGACACCAGGAAACATTAACGCCACTGCATCCTTGCTGCTTTCGCATGTGGAAGTCTGTTTAATGTGAAAACAAGGTGATATCTAATTAGCACACAGGTAAGGAATTAAGAAAATCTTTATTTAAGGGTGAAGGTGTTTCTCACAAAATTGTTGCCCCAATGCATCATTGAAATTCAAGCTGGAAAGATGATTTTAATATATCACTTGTACATTTTGTATTGCTCTTCTGGTGACAATGTAGTTTGTTTTTGTCAATTACCATTTTAATAATAGGGTAAAGAAAATTAAGTGGATTTTTGAAAGAAAACAATACTGTCAATATACTATTAAAACAAATTAAAATGGTAAAAGTTATTGTACTTTAAGTAAAAATAAAAGAGCAAAAATGTCAATCCCAGTTTTGGATTACTTTAATTAACAAAAAAAATGCATATAGCAGAGGATAGTTTCAATCTGCCTACCTCTGGGTTATGGACCCAGCATGCTTCCATTACAGTACTCTGCTGCACATGTAAGTGCAAGAGATCCTGAAGCACTCACTCATCATGGGAAAGTACCAATGTGTTTCTTCATTGGTTGATGGAAGAAACATCTTACAAAAACTCGCCACATTATTGACTTTTTAAAATGTTTCTAGGAAACGTTCTAGATGAATGCTTATTAGCCTTTGTCAGTATGTACTTTTGCAAAGTGTCGCTGTGGCGCAATCAGTTAGTGTGTATGGTTATTAACCAAAAGGTTGGTGGTTCAATCCCACCCAGGGACGTAATTGACCTTGTTATCAGATTTTGGTGATCTTTAAGTAGACAAGTCAAAATTTCAAACCCCCTGTTATGGTGTAGGGTACCTGGCCTTCTCTGATGTAATCAGAGTTAGATTTGATTCAGTGATTTTATAAAAACAGCCAGGAAGCACAATTTAGCAGTGGGTTGCAGAGAAAAAGAAATATGCTGGCAGAAAAATCCAATTGAGTGATTAAACAGCTCTTCATTTTCTGGCTTTATTTTTATGCTAACGAATTTGTTCTCTGAAAAGTGTGGACAAAGCCAAGTATCTGATTAACATATTTGTAGGGATGGTTTTTCACCTATTACTAAATTAAACTTGCTTCATTGGAAAGGCAGCAAGATGCATCCTCATTTCAATATCTACTGAAATAATACAGGTTGACACCAGGAAACATTAACGCCACTGCATCCTTGCTGCTTTCTCATGTGGAAGTCTGTTTAATGTGAAAACAAGGTGATATCTAATTAGCACACAGGTAAGGAATTAAGAAAATCTTTATTTAAGGGTGAAGATGTTTCTCACAAAATCGTTGCCCCAATGCATCATTGAAATTCAAGCTGGAAAGATGATTTTAATATATCACTTGTACATTTTGTATTGCTCTTCTGGTGACAATGTAGTTTGTTTTTGTCAATTACCATTTTAATAATCGGGTAAAGAAAATTAATTGGATTTTTGAAAGAAAACAATACTGTCAATATACTATTAAAACAAATTAAAATGGTAAAAGTTATTGTACTTTAAGTAAAAATAAAAGCTAAAATATCAATCCCAGTTTTGGATTACTTTAATGAACAAAAAAAATGCATATAGCAAAGGATAGTTTCAATCTGCCTACCTCTGGGTTATGGGCCCAGCATGCTTCCATTGCAGTACTCTGCTGCACATGTAAGTGCAAGAGATCCTGAAGCACTCACTCATCATGCGAAAGTACCAATGTGTTTCTTCATTGGTTGCTGGAAGAAACATCTTACAAAAACTCTCCAGATTATTGACTTTTTAAAGTTTTTTTAGGAAACGTTCTAGATGAATGCTTATTAGTCTTTGTCAGTATGTACTTTTCGCAAAGTGTCTCTGTGGCGCAATCGGTTAGTGTGTTCAGCTATTAATCAAAAGGTTGGTGGTTCAATCCCATCCAGAGACGTAATTGACCTTGTGATCAGATTTTGGTAATATTTAAGTAGACAAGTCAAAATTGCAAACCCCCTCTTATGGTGTAGGGTACCTGGCCTTCTCTGATGTAATCAGAGTTAGATTTGATTAAGTGATTTTATCAAAAAACAGCTAGGAAGCACAATTTAGCAGTGGGTTGCAGAGAAAATGAAATATGCTGGCAGAAAAATCCAATTGAGTGATTAAACAGCTCTTCATTTTCTGGCTTTATTTTTATGCTAACAAATTTGTTCTCTGAAAAGTGTCCAAAAAGCCAAGAATCGGATTAACATCTTTGTAGGGATGGTTTTTCACCTATTACTAAATTAAACTTGCTTCATTGGAAAGGCAGCAAGATGCATCCTCATTTCAATATCTACTGAAATAATACAGGTTGACACCAGGAAACATTAACGCCACTGCATCCTTGCTGCTTTCTCATGTGGAAGTCTGTTTAATGTGAAAACAAGGTGATATCTAATTAGCACACAGGTAAGGAATTAAGAAAATCTTTATTTAAGGGTGAAGATTTTTCTCACAAAATCGTTGCCCCAATGCATCATTGAAATTCAAGCTGGAAAGATGATTTTAATATATCACTTGTACATTTTGTATTGCTCTTCTGGTGACAATGTAGTTTGTTTTTGTCAATTACCATTTTAATAATCGGGTAAAGAAAATTAAGTGGATTTTTGAAAGAAAACAATACTGTCAATATACTATTAAAACAAATTAAAATGGTAAAAGTTATTGTACTTTAAGTAAAAATAAAAGAGCAAAAATATCAATCCCAGTTTTGGTTTACTTTAATTAACAAAAAAAAATGCATATAGCAGAGGATAGTTTCAATCTGCCTACCTCTGGGTTATGGACCCAGCATGCTTCCATTACAGTACTCTGCTGCACATGTAATTGCAAGAGATCCTGAAGCACTCACTCATCATGGGAAAGTACCAATGTGTTTCTTCATTGGTTGATGGAAGAAACATCTTACAAAAACTCTCCAGATTATTGACTATTTAAAGTTTTTCTAGGAAACGTTCTAGATGAATGCTTATTAGCCTTTGTCAGTATGTACTTTTGCAAAGTGTCGCTGTGGCGCAATCAGTTAGTGTGTACGGCTATTAACCAAAAGGTTAGTGGTTCAATCCCACCCAGGGACGTAATTGACCTTGTTATCAGATTTTGGTGATCTTTAAGTAGACAAGTCAAAATTTCAAAAACCCCTGTTATGGTGTAGGGTACCTGGCCTTCTCTGATGTAATCAGAGTTAGATTTGATTCAGTGATTTTATAAAAACAGCTAGGAAGCACAATTTAGCAGTGGTTTGCAGAGAAAAAGAAATATGCTGGCAAAAAAATCCAATTGAGTGATTAAACAGCTCTTCATTTTCTGGCTTTATTTTTATGCTAACAAATTTGTTCTCTGAAAAGTGTCCACAAAGCCAAGTATCTGATTAACATCTTTGTAGGGATGGTTTTTCACCTATTACTAAATTAAACTTGCTTCATTGGAAAGGCAGCAAGATGCATCCTCATTTCAATATCTACTGAAATAATACAGGTTGACACCAGGAAACATTAACGCCACTGCATCCTTGCTGCTTTCTCATGTGGAAGTCTGTTTAATGTGAAAACAAGGTGATATCTAATTAGCACACAGGTAAGGAATTAAGAAAATCTTTATTTAAGGGTGAAGATGTTTCTCACAATATCGTTGCCCCAATGCATCATTGAAATTCAAGCTGGAAAGATGATTTTAATATATCACTTGTACATGCTCTTCTGGTGACAATGTAGTTTGTTTTTGTCAATTACCATTTTAATAATAGGGTAAAGAAAATTAAGTGGATTTTTGAAAGAAAACAATACTGTCAATATACTATTAAAACAAATTAAAATGGTAAAAATTATTGTACTTTAAGTAAAAATAAAAGAGCAAAAATATCAATCCCAGTTTTGGATTACTTTAATTAACAAAAAAAAAAATGCATATAGCAGAGGATAGTTTCAATCTGCCTACCTCTGGGTTATGAACCCAGCATGCTTTCATTACAGTACTCTGCTGCACATGTAAGTGCAAGAGATCCTGAAGCACTCACTCATCATGGGAAAGTACCAATGTGTTTCTTCGTTGGTTGATGGAAGAAACATCTTACAAAAACTCTCCAGATTATTGACTTTTTAAAGTTTTTCTAGGAAACGTTCTAGATGAATGCTTATTATCCTTTGTCAGTATGGACTTTTGCAAAGTGTCTCTGTGGCGCAATCGGTTAGTGTGATTGGTTATTAACCAAAGGGTTGGTGGTTCAATCCCACCCAGGGATGTAATTGACCTTGTTATCAGATTTTGGTGATCTTTAAGTAGACAAGTCAAAATTTCAAAAACCCCTGTTATGGTGTAGGGTACCTGGCCTTCTCTGATGTAATCAGAGTTAGATTTGATTCAGTGATTTTATAAAAACAGCTAGGAAGCACAATTTAGCAGTGGTTTGCAGAGAAAAAGAAATATGCTGGCAAAAAAATCCAATTGAGTGATTAAACAGCTCTTCATTTTCTGGCTTTATTTTTATGCTAACAAATTTGTTCTCTGAAAAGTGTCCACAAAGCCAAGTATCTGATTAACATCTTTGTAGGGATGGTTTTTCACCTATTACTAAATTAAACTTGCTTCATTGGAAAGGCAGCAAGATGCATCCTCATTTCAATATCTACTGAAATAATACAGGTTGACACCAGGAAACATTAACGCCACTGCATCCTTGCTGCTTTCTCATGTGGAAGTCTGTTTAATGTGAAAACAAGGTGATATCTAATTAGCACACAGGTAAGGAATTAAGAAAATCTTTATTTAAGGGTGAAGATGTTTCTCACAAAATCGTTGCCCCAATGCATCATTGAAATTCAAGCTGGAAAGATGATTTTAATATATCACTTGTACATTTTGTATTGCTCTTCTGGTGACAATGTAGTTTGTTTTTGTCAATTACCATTTTAATAATAGGGTAAAGAAAATTAAGTGGATTTTTGAAAGAAAACAATACTGTCAATATACTATTAAAACAAATTAAAATGGTAAAAGTTATTGTACTTTAAGTAAAAATAAAAGAGCAAAAATATCAATCCCAGTTTTGGATTACTTTAATTAACAAAAAAAATGCATATAGCAGAGGATAGTTTCAATCTGCCTACCTCTGGGTTATGAACCCAGCATGCTTTCATTACAGTACTCTGCTGCACATGTAAGTGCAAGAGATCCTGAAGCACTCACTCATCATGGGAAAGTACCAATGTGTTTCTTCGTTGGTTGATGGAAGAAACATCTTACAAAAACTCTCCAGATTATTGACTTTTTAAAGTTTTTCTAGGAAACGTTCTAGATGAATGCTTATTAGCCTTTGTCAGTATGGACTTTCGCAAAGTGTCTCTGTGGCGCAATCGGTTAGTGTGTTTGGTTATTAACCAAAGGGTTGGTGGTTCAATCCTACCCAGGGACATAATTGACCTTGTTATCAGATTTTGGTGATCTTTAAGTAGACAAGTCAAAATTTCAAACCCCCTGTTATGGTGTAGCGTACCTGGCCTTCTCTGATGTAATCAGAGTTAGATTTGATTCAGTGATTTTATAAAAACAGCTAGGAAGCACAATTTAGCAGTGGGTTGCAGAGAAAAAGAAATATGCTGGCAAAAAAATCCAATTGAGTGATTAAACAGCTCTTCATTTTCTGGCTTTATTTTTATGCTAACAAATTTGTTCTCTGAAAAGTGTCCACAAAGCCAAGTCTCTGATTAACACCTTTGTAGGGATGGTTTTTCACCTATTACTAAATTAAACTTGCTTCATTGGAAAGGCAGCAAGATGCATCCTCATTTCAATGTCTACTGAAATAGTACAGGTTGACACCAGGAAACATTAACGCCACTGCATCCTTGCTGCTTTCGCATGTGGAAGTCTGTTTAATGTGAAAACAAGGTGATATCTAATTAGCACACAGGTAAGGAATTAAGAAAATCTTTATTTAAGGGTGAAGGTGTTTCTCACAAAATTGTTGCCCCAATGCATCATTGAAATTCAAGCTGGAAAGATGATTTTAATATATCACTTGTACATTTTGTATTGCTCTTCTGGTGACAATGTAGTTTGTTTTTGTCAATTACCATTTTAATAATAGGGTAAAGAAAATTAAGTGGATTTTTGAAAGAAAACAATACTGTCAATATACTATTAAAACAAATTAAAATGGTAAAAGTTATTGTACTTTAAGTAAAAATAAAAGAGCAAAAATGTCAATCCCAGTTTTGGATTACTTTAATTAACAAAAAAAATGCATATAGCAGAGGATAGTTTCAATCTGCCTACCTCTGGGTTATGGACCCAGCATGCTTCCATTACAGTACTCTGCTGCACATGTAAGTGCAAGAGATCCTGAAGCACTCACTCATCATGGGAAAGTACCAATGTGTTTCTTCATTGGTTGATGGAAGAAACATCTTACAAAAACTCGCCACATTATTGACTTTTTAAAATGTTTCTAGGAAACGTTCTAGATGAATGCTTATTAGCCTTTGTCAGTATGTACTTTTGCAAAGTGTCGCTGTGGCGCAATCAGTTAGTGTGTATGGTTATTAACCAAAAGGTTGGTGGTTCAATCCCACCCAGGGACGTAATTGACCTTGTTATCAGATTTTGGTGATCTTTAAGTAGACAAGTCAAAATTTCAAACCCCCTGTTATGGTGTAGGGTACCTGGCCTTCTCTGATGTAATCAGAGTTAGATTTGATTCAGTGATTTTATAAAAACAGCCAGGAAGCACAATTTAGCAGTGGGTTGCAGAGAAAAAGAAATATGCTGGCAGAAAAATCCAATTGAGTGATTAAACAGCTCTTCATTTTCTGGCTTTATTTTTATGCTAACGAATTTGTTCTCTGAAAAGTGTGGACAAAGCCAAGTATCTGATTAACATATTTGTAGGGATGGTTTTTCACCTATTACTAAATTAAACTTGCTTCATTGGAAAGGCAGCAAGATGCATCCTCATTTCAATATCTACTGAAATAATACAGGTTGACACCAGGAAACATTAACGCCACTGCATCCTTGCTGCTTTCTCATGTGGAAGTCTGTTTAATGTGAAAACAAGGTGATATCTAATTAGCACACAGGTAAGGAATTAAGAAAATCTTTATTTAAGGGTGAAGATGTTTCTCACAAAATCGTTGCCCCAATGCATCATTGAAATTCAAGCTGGAAAGATGATTTTAATATATCACTTGTACATTTTGTATTGCTCTTCTGGTGACAATGTAGTTTGTTTTTGTCAATTACCATTTTAATAATCGGGTAAAGAAAATTAATTGGATTTTTGAAAGAAAACAATACTGTCAATATACTATTAAAACAAATTAAAATGGTAAAAGTTATTGTACTTTAAGTAAAAATAAAAGCTAAAATATCAATCCCAGTTTTGGATTACTTTAATGAACAAAAAAAATGCATATAGCAAAGGATAGTTTCAATCTGCCTACCTCTGGGTTATGGGCCCAGCATGCTTCCATTGCAGTACTCTGCTGCACATGTAAGTGCAAGAGATCCTGAAGCACTCACTCATCATGCGAAAGTACCAATGTGTTTCTTCATTGGTTGCTGGAAGAAACATCTTACAAAAACTCTCCAGATTATTGACTTTTTAAAGTTTTTTTAGGAAACGTTCTAGATGAATGCTTATTAGTCTTTGTCAGTATGTACTTTTCGCAAAGTGTCTCTGTGGCGCAATCGGTTAGTGTGTTCAGCTATTAATCAAAAGGTTGGTGGTTCAATCCCATCCAGAGACGTAATTGACCTTGTGATCAGATTTTGGTAATATTTAAGTAGACAAGTCAAAATTGCAAACCCCCTCTTATGGTGTAGGGTACCTGGCCTTCTCTGATGTAATCAGAGTTAGATTTGATTAAGTGATTTTATCAAAAAACAGCTAGGAAGCACAATTTAGCAGTGGGTTGCAGAGAAAATGAAATATGCTGGCAGAAAAATCCAATTGAGTGATTAAACAGCTCTTCATTTTCTGGCTTTATTTTTATGCTAACAAATTTGTTCTCTGAAAAGTGTCCAAAAAGCCAAGAATCGGATTAACATCTTTGTAGGGATGGTTTTTCACCTATTACTAAATTAAACTTGCTTCATTGGAAAGGCAGCAAGATGCATCCTCATTTCAATATCTACTGAAATAATACAGGTTGACACCAGGAAACATTAACGCCACTGCATCCTTGCTGCTTTCTCATGTGGAAGTCTGTTTAATGTGAAAACAAGGTGATATCTAATTAGCACACAGGTAAGGAATTAAGAAAATCTTTATTTAAGGGTGAAGATTTTTCTCACAAAATCGTTGCCCCAATGCATCATTGAAATTCAAGCTGGAAAGATGATTTTAATATATCACTTGTACATTTTGTATTGCTCTTCTGGTGACAATGTAGTTTGTTTTTGTCAATTACCATTTTAATAATCGGGTAAAGAAAATTAAGTGGATTTTTGAAAGAAAACAATACTGTCAATATACTATTAAAACAAATTAAAATGGTAAAAGTTATTGTACTTTAAGTAAAAATAAAAGAGCAAAAATATCAATCCCAGTTTTGGTTTACTTTAATTAACAAAAAAAAATGCATATAGCAGAGGATAGTTTCAATCTGCCTACCTCTGGGTTATGGACCCAGCATGCTTCCATTACAGTACTCTGCTGCACATGTAATTGCAAGAGATCCTGAAGCACTCACTCATCATGGGAAAGTACCAATGTGTTTCTTCATTGGTTGATGGAAGAAACATCTTACAAAAACTCTCCAGATTATTGACTATTTAAAGTTTTTCTAGGAAACGTTCTAGATGAATGCTTATTAGCCTTTGTCAGTATGTACTTTTGCAAAGTGTCGCTGTGGCGCAATCAGTTAGTGTGTACGGCTATTAACCAAAAGGTTAGTGGTTCAATCCCACCCAGGGACGTAATTGACCTTGTTATCAGATTTTGGTGATCTTTAAGTAGACAAGTCAAAATTTCAAAAACCCCTGTTATGGTGTAGGGTACCTGGCCTTCTCTGATGTAATCAGAGTTAGATTTGATTCAGTGATTTTATAAAAACAGCTAGGAAGCACAATTTAGCAGTGGTTTGCAGAGAAAAAGAAATATGCTGGCAAAAAAATCCAATTGAGTGATTAAACAGCTCTTCATTTTCTGGCTTTATTTTTATGCTAACAAATTTGTTCTCTGAAAAGTGTCCACAAAGCCAAGTATCTGATTAACATCTTTGTAGGGATGGTTTTTCACCTATTACTAAATTAAACTTGCTTCATTGGAAAGGCAGCAAGATGCATCCTCATTTCAATATCTACTGAAATAATACAGGTTGACACCAGGAAACATTAACGCCACTGCATCCTTGCTGCTTTCTCATGTGGAAGTCTGTTTAATGTGAAAACAAGGTGATATCTAATTAGCACACAGGTAAGGAATTAAGAAAATCTTTATTTAAGGGTGAAGATGTTTCTCACAATATCGTTGCCCCAATGCATCATTGAAATTCAAGCTGGAAAGATGATTTTAATATATCACTTGTACATGCTCTTCTGGTGACAATGTAGTTTGTTTTTGTCAATTACCATTTTAATAATAGGGTAAAGAAAATTAAGTGGATTTTTGAAAGAAAACAATACTGTCAATATACTATTAAAACAAATTAAAATGGTAAAAGTTATTGTACTTTAAGTAAAAATAAAAGAGCAAAAATATCAATCCCAGTTTTGGATTACTTTAATTAACAAAAAAAAAATGCATATAGCAGAGGATAGTTTCAATCTGCCTACCTCTGGGTTATGGGCCCAGCATGCTTCCATTGCAGTACTCTGCTGCACATGTAAGTGCAAGAGATCCTGAAGCACTCACTCATCATGGGAAAGTACCAATGCGTTTCTTCATTGGTTGATGGAAGAAACATCTTACAAAAACTCTCCAGATTATTGACTTTTTAAAGTTTTCTAGGAAACGTTCTAGATGAATGCTTATTAGCCTTTGTCAGTATGTACTTTTGCAAAGTGTCTCTGTGGTGCAATTGGTTAGTGTGTTTGGTTATTAACCAAAGGGTTGGTGGTTCAATCCCACCCAGGGATGTTATTGACCTTGTCATCAGATTTTGGTGATCTTTAAGTAGACAAGTCAAAATTTCAAACCCCCTCTTATGGTGTAGGGTACCTGGCCTACTCTGATGTAATCAGAGTTAGATTTGATTAAGTGATTTTATAAAAAAAACAGCTAGGAAGCACAATTTAGCAGTGGGTTGCAGAGAAAATGAAATATGCTGGCAGAAAAATCCAATTGAGTGATTAAACAGCTCTTCATTTTCTGGCTTTATTTTTATGCTAACAAATTTGTTCTCTGAAAAGTGTCCAAAAAGCCAAGTATCGGATTAACATCTTTGTAGGGATGGTTTTTCACCTATTACTAAATTAAACTTGCTTCATTGGAAAGGCAGCAAGATGCATCCTCATTTCAATATCTACTGAAATAATACAGGTTGACACCAGGAAACATTAACGCCACTGCATCCTTGCTGCTTTCTCATGTGGAAGTCTGTTTAATGTGAAAACAAGGTGATATCTAATTAGCACACAGGTAAGGAATTAAGAAAATCTTTATTTAAGGGTGAAGATGTTTCTCACAAAATCGTTGCCCCAATGCATCATTGAAATTCAAGCTGGAAAGATGATTTTAATATATCACTTGTACATTTTGTATTGCTCTTCTGGTGACAATGTAGTTTGTTTTTGTCAATTACCATTTTAATAATCGGGTAAAGAAAATTAAGTGGATTTTTGAAAGAAAACAATACTGTCAATATACTATTAAAACAAATTAAAATGGTAAAAGTTATTGTACTTTAAGTAAAAATAAAAGAGCAAAAATATCAATCCCAGTTTTTGTTTACTTTAATTAACAACAAAAAAATGCATATAGCAGAGGATAGTTTCAATCTGCCTACCTCTGGGTTATGGACCCAGCATGCTTCCATTACAGTACTCTGCTGCACATGTAATTGCAAGAGATCCTGAAGCACTCACTCATCATGGGAAAGTACCAATGTGTTTCTTCATTGGTTGATGGAAGAAACATCTTACAAAAACTCTCCAGATTATTGACTATTTAAAGTTTTTCTAGGAAACGTTCTAGATGAATGCTTATTAGCCTTTGTCAGTATATACTTTTGCAAAGTGTCGCTGTGGCGCAATCAGTTAGTGTGTATGGCTATTAACCAAAAGGTTAGTGGTTCAATCCCACCCAGGGACGTAATTGACCTTGTTATCAGATTTTGGTGATCTTTAAGTAGACAAGTCAAAATTTCAAAAACCCCTGTTATGGTGTAGGGTACCTGGCCTTCTCTGATGTAATCAGAGTTAGACTTGATTCAGTGATTTTATAAAAACAGCTAGGAAGCACAATTTAGCAGTGGTTTGCAGAGAAAAAGAAATATGCTGGCAAAAAAATCCAATTGACTGATTAAACAGCTCTTCATTTTCTGGCTTTATTTTTATGCTAACAAATTTGTTCTCTGAAAAGTGTCCACAAAGCCAAGTATCTGATTAACATCTTTGTAGGGATGGTTTTTCACCTATTACTAAATTAAACTTGCTTCATTGGAAAGGCAGCAAGATGCATCCTCATTTCAATATCTACTGAAATAATACAGGTTGACACCAGGAAACATTAACGCCACTGCATCCTTGCTGCTTTCTCACGTGGAAGTCTGTTTAATGTGAAAACAAGGTGATATCTATTAGCACACAGGTAAGGAATTAAGAAAATCTTTATTTAAGGGTGAAGATGTTTCTCACAAAATTGTTGCCCCAATGCATCATTGAAATTCAAGCTGGAAAGATGATTTTAATATATCACTTGTACATTTTGTATTGCTCTTCTGGTGACAATGTAGTTTGTTTTTGTCAATTACCATTTTAATAATAGGGTAATGAAAATTAAGTGGATTTTTGAAAGAAAACAATACTGTCAATATACTATTAAAACAAATTAAAATGGTAAAAGTTATTGTACTTTAAGTAAAAATAAAAGAGCAAAAATATCAATCCCAGTTTTGGATTACTTTAATTAACAAAAAAAAATGCATATAGCAAAGGATAGTTTCAATCTGCCTACCTCTGGGTTATGAACCCAGCATGCTTTCATTACAGTACTCTGCTGCACATGTAAGTGCAAGAGATCCTGAAGCACTCACTCATCATGGGAAAGTACCAATGTGTTTCTTCGTTGGTTGATGGAAGAAACATCTTACAAAAACTCTCCAGATTATTGACTTTTTAAAGTTTTACTAGGAAACGTTCTAGATGAATGCTTATTAGCCTTTGTCAGTATGGACTTTCGCAAAGTGTCTCTGTGGCGCAATCGGTTAGTGTGTTTGGTTATTAACCAAAGGGTTGGTGGTTCAATCCCACCCAGGGACATAATTGACCTTGTTATCAGATTTTGGTGATCTTTAAGTAGACAAGTCAAAATTTCAAACCCCCTGTTATGGTGTAGGGTACCTGGCCTTCTCTGATGTAATCAGAGTTAGATTTGATTCAGTGATTTTATAAAAACAGCCAGGAAGCACAATTTAGCAGTGGGTTGCAGAGAAAAAGAAATATGCTGGCAGAAAAATCCAATTGAGTGATTAAACAGCTCTTCATTTTCTGGCTTTATTTTTATGCTAACGAATTTGTTCTCTGAAAAGTGTCCACAAAGCCAAGTATCTGATTAACATATTTGTAGGGATGGTTTTTCACCTATTACTAAATTAAACTTGCTTCATTGGAAAGGCAGCAAGATGCATCCTCATTTCAATATCTACTGAAATAATACAGGTTGACACCAGGAAACATTAACGCCACTGCATCCTTGCTGCTTTCTCATGTGGAAGTCTGTTTAATGTGAAAACAAGGTGATATCTAATTAGCACACAGGTAAGGAATTAAGAAAATCTTTATTTAAGGGTGAAGATGTTTCTCACAAAATCGTTGCCCCAATGCATCATTGAAATTCAAGCTGGAAAGATGATTTTAATATATCACTTGTACATTTTGTATTGCTCTTCTGGTGACAATGTAGTTTGTTTTTGTCAATTACCATTTTAATAATCGGGTAAAGAAAATTAATTGGATTTTTGAAAGAAAACAATACTGTCAATATACTATTAAAACAAATTAAAATGGTAAAAGTTATTGTACTTTAAGTAAAAATAAAAGAGCAAAAATATCAATCCCAGTTTTGGATTACTTTAATTAACAAAAAAAATGCATATAGCAGAGGATAGTTTCAATCTGCCTACCTCTGGGTTATGGACCCAGCATGCTTCCATTACAGTACTCTGCTGCACATGTAAGTGCAAGAGATCCTGAAGCACTCACTCATCATGGGAAAGTACCAATGTGTTTCTTCATTGGTTGATGGAAGAAACATCTTACAAAAACTCTCCACATTATTGACTTTTTAAAATGTTTCTAGGAATCATTCTAGATGAATGCTTATTAGCCTTTGTCAGTAAGTACTTTTGCAAAGTGTCGCTGTGGCGCAATCAGTTAGTGTGTAAGGCTATTAACCAAAAGGTTGGTGGTTCAATCCCACCCAGGGACTTAATTGACCTTGTTATCAGATTTTGGTGATCTTTAAGTAGACAAGTCAAAATTTCAAACCCCCTGTTATGGTGTAGGGTACCTGGCCTTCTCTAATGTAATCAGAGTTAGATTTGATTCAGTGATTTTATTAAAACAGCTAGGAAGAACAATTTAGCAGTGGGTTGCAGAGAAAAAGAAATATGCTGGCAGAAAAATCCAATTGAGTGATTAAACAGCTCTTCATTTTCTGGCTTTACTTTTATACTAACAAATTTGTTCTCTGAAAAGTGTCCACAAAGCCAAGTCTCTGATTAACACCTTTGTAGGGATGGTTTTTCACCTATTACTAAATTAAACTTGCTTCATTGGAAAGGCAGCAAGATGCATCTTCATTTCAATGTCTACTGAAATAATACAGGTTGACACCAGGAAACATTAACGCCACTGCATCCTTGCTGCTTTCGCATGTGGAAGTCTGTTTAATGTGAAAACAAGGTGATATCTAATTAGCACACAGGTAAGGAATTAAGAAAATCTTTATTTAAGGGTGAAGATGTTTCTCACAAAATCGTTGCCCCAATGCATCATTGAAATTCAAGCTGGAAAGATGATTTTAATATATCACTTGTACATTTTGTATTGCTCTTCTGGTGACAATGTAGTTTGTTTTTGTCAATTACCATTTTAATAATCGGGTAAAGAAAATTAAGTGGATTTTTGAAAGAAAACAATACTGTCAATATACTATTAAAACAAATTAAAATGGTAAAAGTTATTGTACTTTAAGTAAAAATAAAAGAGCAAAAATATCAATCCCAGTTTTGGATTACTTTAATTAACAAAAAAAAAATGCATATAGCAGAGGATAGTTTCAATCTGCCTACCTCTGGGTTATGGACCCAGCATGCTTCCATTACAGTACTCTGCTGCACATGTAAGTGCAAGAGGTCCTGAAGCACTCACTTATCATGGGAAAGTACCAATGTGTTTCTTCATTGGTTGATGGAAGAAACATCTTACAAAAACTCTCCACATTATTGACTTTTTAAAATGTTTCTAGGAATCGTTCTAGATGAATGCTTATTAGCCTTTGTCAGTATGTACTTTTGCAAAGTGTAGCTGTGGCGCAATCAGTTAGTGTGTAAGGCTATTAACCAAAAGGTTGGTTGTTCAATCCCACCCAGGGACTTAATTGACCTTGTTATCAGATTTTGGTGATCTTTAAGTAGACAAGTCAAAATTTCAAACCCCCTGATATGGTGTAGGGTACCTGGCCTTCTCTGATGTAATCAGAGTTAGATTTGATTCAGTTATTTTATAAAAACAGCTAGGAAGCACAATTTGGCAGTGGGTTGCAGAGAGAAAGAAATATGCTGGCAGAAAAATCCAATTGAGTGATTAAACAGCTGTTCATTTTCTGGCTTTATTTTTATGCTAACTAATTTGTTCTCTGAAAAGTGTCCACAAAGCCAAGTATCTGATTAACATATTTGTAGGGATGGTTTTTCACCTATTACTAAATTAAACTTGCTTCATTGGAAAGGCAGCAAGATGCATCCTCATTTCAATATCTACTGAAATAATACAGGTTGACACCAGGAAACATTAACGCCACTGCATCCTTGCTGCTTTCTCATGTGGAAGTCTGTTTAATGTGAAAACAAGGTGATATCTAATTAGCACACAGGTAAGGAATTAAGAAAATCTTTATTTAAGGGCGAAGATGTTTCTCACAAAATCGTTGCCCCAATGCATCATTGAAATTCAAGCTGGAAAGATGATTTTAATATATCACTTGTACATTTTGTATTGCTCTTATGGTGACAATGTAGTTTGTTTTTGTCAATTACCATTTTAATAATAGGGTAAAGAAAATTAAGTGGATTTTTGAAAGAAAACTATACTGTCAATATACTATTAAAACAAATTAAAATGCTAAAAGTTATTGTACTTTAAGTAAAAATAAAAGCTAAAATATCAATCCCAGTTTTGGATTACTTTAATGAACAAAAAAAAAATTCATATAGCAAAGGATAGTTTCAATCTGCCTACCTCTGGGTTATGGGCCCAGCATGCTTCCATTGCAGTACTCTGCTGCACATGTAAGTGCAAGAGATCCTGAAGCACTCACTCATCATGCGAAAGTACCAATGTGTTTCTTCATTGGTTGCTGGAAGAAACATCTTACATAAACTCTCCAGATTATTGACTTTTTAAAGTTTTTCTAGGAAACGTTCTAGATGAATGCTTATTAGTCTTTGTCAGTATGTGCTTTTTGCAAAGTGTCTCTGTGGCACAGTCGGTTAGTGTGTTCAGCTATTTATCAAAAGGTTGGTGGTTCAATCCCACCCAGGGACGTAATTGACCTTGTGATCAGATTTTGGTGATATTTAAGTAGACAAGTCAAAATTGCAAACCCCCTCTTATGGTGTAGGGTACCTGGCCTTCTCTGATGTAATCAGAGTTAGATTTGATTAAGTGATTTTATAAAAAAACAGCTTGGAAGCACAATTTAGCAGTGGGTTGCAGAGAAAAAGAAAAATGCTGGCAGAAAAATCCAATTGAGTGATTAAACAGCTCTTCATTTTCTGGCTTTATTTTTATGATTACAAATTTGTTCTCTGAAAAGTGTCCACAAAGCCAAGTATCTGATTAACATCTTTGTAGGGATGGTTTTTCACCTATTACTAAATTAAACTTGCTTCATTGGAAAGGCAGCAAGATGCATCCTCATTTCATTATCTACGGAAATAATACAGGTTGACACCAGGAAACATTAACGCCACTGCATCTTTGCTGTTTTCTCATGTGGAAGTCTGTTTAATGTGAAAACAAGGTGATATCTAATTAGCACACAGGTAAGGAATTAAGAAAATCTTTATTTAAGGGTGAATCGTTGCCCCAATGCATCATTGAAATTCAAGCTGGAAAGATGATTTTAATATATCACTTGTACATTTTGTATTGCTCTTCTGGTGACAATGTAGTTTGTTTTTGTCAATTACCATTTTAATAATCGGGTAAAGAAAATTAATTGGATTTTTGAAAGAAAACAATACTGTCAATATACTATTAAAACAAATTAAAATGGTAAAAGTTATTGTACTTTAAGTAAAAATAAAAGAGCAAAAATATCAATCCCAGTTTTGGATTACTTTAATTAACAAAAAAAATGCATATAGCAGAGGATAGTTTCAATCTGCCTACCTCTGGGTTATGGACCCAGCATGCTTCCATTACAGTACTCTGCTGCACATGTAAGTGCAAAAGATCCTGAAGCACTCACTCATCATGGGAAAGTACCAATGTGTTTCTTCATTGGTTGATGGAAGAAACATCTTACAAAAACTCTCCACATTATTGACTTTTTAAAATGTTTCTAGGAATCGTTCTAGATGAATGCTTATTAGCCTTTGTCAGTATGGACTTTTGCAAAGTGTCGCTGTGGCGCAATCAGTTAGTGTGTAAGGCTATTAACCAAAAGGTTGGTGGTTCAATCCCACCCAGGGACTTAATTGACCTTGTTATCAGATTTTGGTGATCTTTAAGTAGACAAGTCAAAATTTCAAACCCCCTGTTATGGTGTAGGGTACCTGGCCTTCTCTGATGTAATCAGAGTTAAATTTGATTCAGTGATTTTATAAAAACAGCTAGGAAGCACAATTTAGCAGTGGGTTGCAGAGAAAAAGAAATATGCTGGCAGAAAAATCCAGACAAAGGCTAATAAACAATCATCTAGAACGTTTCCTAGAAAAACTTTAAAAAGTCAATAATCTGGAGTGTTTTTGTAAGATGTTTCTGCCATCAACCAATGAAGAAACACATTGGTACTTTCCCATGATGAGTGAGTGCTTCAGGATCTCTTGCACTTACATGTGCAGCAGAGTACTGCAATGGAAGCATGCTGGGCCCATAACCCAGAGGTAGACAGATTGAAACTATCCTCTGCTATATGCATTTTTTTTGTTAATTAAAGTAATCCAAAACTGGGATTGATATTTTTGCTCTTTTATTTTTACTTAAAGTACAATAACTTTTACCATTTTAATTTGTTTTAATAGTATATTAACAGTATTGTTTTCTTTCAAAAATTCACTTAATTTTCTTTTCTGTGTGCTAATTAGATATCACCTTGTTTTCACATTAAATAGACTTCCACATGAGAAAGCAGCAAGGATGCAGTGGCGTTAATGTTTCCTGGTTGTAGTGGGGGACTGTGTTTTACATGCCTTACAGAGCAACTCTGGAGCTGTTACAGTGCCCAGCTGCGGCAAGAAATCAGCTTGAATGCTTCAGGGGCTGGGGCATAGCCAACATGAGCCCCACACCGAAGGAGGGTGGAGGTGTTTAATGTGAACTAGGGGTCATCCAAGCACCGCAAAAGGCCGCCATGCCCTGCATAACCCTTTTCTCTTTTCATATACAGATGAGGGTTCCAGCCAACTTTGGCCCACTGCTTGGATGACATCACCGTATGCAAATCCGTCTTCTGCAGACCTTCACCCAGGAATGCTTTTACTAGTTGTTGCATTTGGTTTGTTGTTTGGGGGTGCTTCAGTATTAGGCAGCCTTCTGCCCTCCCATGTTCATCTGAAAATATGTGTTCTCCCTGCAGTTGTTGTCCCCAGATGAGAGTTCCCTTGTGCTGCCTCAGTTGAATCTCCTTTACTTGACAGAGATGTGCCTGAGCAGCGGCCCTCCCCAGCCCTATCCCAAATCATACTTATTACCATGGTCATGAAGATTGTTCTCCCAGGGTGAGGTTCATTCATTGCATTCTGGGTATGCTGACCCCTGTGATTTCCCCAAATGTGGGAAACTCGACTGCATTATTTGTGGTAGTGGGGGACTGTGTTTGTGCTTTCCTCTGGTCAGCTCTGGTAAAAGTCAGATTTCTTTGTCTCAGATATTCCTCTAGCCTTGTTCTTCTTTCGAGAGTTCCCTTGTGCTGCCTCAGTTGGATCTCCTTCACTTGACAGGGGGGTGCCCGAGCAGTGACCCTCCCCAGCTCTAGCCCAACTCCTACTTACCTGCCAGGTGAGATACTATGATCATGAAGGTGCTTCTCCCAGGGCAAGGCTCACCCATTGCACTCTGGGTGTGCTGCTCCTGCAATTTCCCCAAATGTGGGAAACTTGATTGCATAATTTGTGTTTCCCCTGGTCGGCTCTCGTATAATTCAGATCTCTTTGTCTCAGGTCTCTCTCCAGCCTAGTTTGCTGTCTGTTTCCACTTCTCTTTTCTGGAGCCGCTCCCTTCTATGCCCTTGCGCACTATCCTGACTTCTCCCGTCTGCTTACTTTGTGCCTTCCAACGCACAATGCGAACTACAGGTAGTGCTGCAGGGCCCACACCCTTTTAGTTGCCTTACAGAGCAGCTCTGGAGCTGTTACAGTGCCCAGCTGCTGCAAGAAATCAGCTTGAATGCTTCAGGGGCTGGGGCATAGCCAACATGAGCCCCACACCAAAGGAGGGTGGGGTTGTTTAATGCGAACTAGGGGTCATCCAAGCACTGCAAAAGGCCGCCATGCCCTGCATGCCCCTTTTCTCTTTTTATATGCAGATGAGGGTTCCAGCCAACTTTGGCCCACTGCTTGGATGACATCACCGTATGCAAATCCGTCTGCTGCAGACCTTCCCCCAGGAATGCTTGTACTAGTTGTTGCATATGGTTTGGTATTTGATGGTGCTTCAGTATTAGGCAGCCTTCCGCCCTCCCATGTTCATCTGAAAAGATGTGGTCTCCCTGCAGTTGTTGTCCCCAGACGAGAGTTCCCTTGTGCTTCCTCAGTTGAATCTCCTTAACTTGACGGGGGAGGGGCTGCCCGAGCAGCCACCCTCCCCAGCCCTATCCCAACTCATACTTATTTTGCATATGAGATCTCTTGATCATGAAGATTGTTCTCACAGGGTGAGGTTCATCCATTATATTTTAAAATAGGAAGGTACAAATTACATATTTGAATTGCATCTATGTGCTGGATTCAAATGTCCCCCCCCCCTTCCTTTCTCAATTGTGCCCGTCAGCAGCTATTCTAAGGTTGCTGCCAATGGGTGTGACACATTAATTTCTTCTGTGGGGTACACTGGACCCCACAAGGATTCACATTGGGGTGTAGAGTAGGATCTTGATCTGAGGCACCAACCGGCTCAAAGCTTTTGACTGTTCCCAAGATGCTCAGCGCATCCTCCTCTATAACCCCGCTTCCATGAACAGGGAGCTCAGTTTGTAGTTGGTGCCTTCAGTAGCAGGCCACTTAACAGGGGCCTGCCTCAGGCAGCCTATTCTTAGCTATTAATTTTGACAAGAAAAGAAGAACTTGTTTTATGAGAATCTACAAGGGCTGCAGCAGGCTAGGTCTAATAGACATCTTTACTGCAGCTTCATCACTCCCAGCGGCGCTGTATACTCCCGTGCCCTGGTTGCTGGGTCACTGCAGCGGAGGCTCCGGTTTCTTCCTAAGGTCAGTCACACACACACCGCCCTTCCGGATCACGAGGCCGCTGATGAAGGGGAGCATGGCCGTAGGGGGTGGACCGTGTGCGCACTGGTGTGGACACTGATTACTGGGCAGCCGCTCCACTAGAAACCAGGTACAGTTAAGGAGCACAGGTCTGGGGGTTTTTCTCCTATATTAAACCAATTTTGTACTGCCCGCAGCACATTGTGATAGGTAATGGGGCCTGATTCAGTTTGGATTGCAATCACAATAAGCTATCCAACTGCAAAAATTGCTAAGAGCATACGCATGTGCCTGCATTTTCTGCGGCACCCCGCAGAGAATGCGATCGCCTCTGCCTGTCAATCGGGGCAGGGGGGGGGAGAGGGGGGTCAGCAACACTCCATTTCCAAGTCAGGGATGGAGCGGTGCGGGGGCAAGGCTTCAAAATGGGGTCTGCAATGGAGGAGACACAGGGGGCGTGGTCACAGCAGCTGTATGACATCACATTCAGCCGCTGTGATCACAAAAATGGTGGCGGCTTCCTGCGCGCACATACAGTCTGTACCAGCAGGAGGCTACACCATTTTTTATGATCACGCTGAACTGCAGTGCGACTGCAATTACAGCATGGTCAAGAAGGGAGGCGTCATGCTGGGTGGCCATTAGAGATGAGCGGGTTCGGTTCCTCGGAATCCGAACCCGCCCGAACTTCACCCTTTTTTGCACGGGTCCGAGCAGACTCGGATCCTCCCGCCTTGCTCGGTTAACCCGAGCGCGCCCGAACGTCATCATCCCGCTGTCGGATTCTCACGAGACTCGGATTCTATATAAGGAGCCGCGCGTTGCCGCCATTTTCACACGTGCATTGAGATTGATAGGGAGAGGACGTGGCTGGGGTCCTCTCCGTTTAGATTAGAAGATAGAGACGAGTGACATTTGATTTACTACTAATTTGGGGAGCAGTTGAACTTGTCAGGAGTACTCAGTAGTGCAGAGTTTTGCTGATAGTGACCACCAGTTTTATTATTTATAATCCGTTCTCTGCCTGAAAAAAAACGATACACATACCATATCTGTGCTCAGCCTCAGTGTGCTGCATGATATATCATCTATGTATATCTGACTGTGCTGAGTGCTCACTGCTCACACAGCTTAATTGTGGGGGAGACTGGGGAGCAGTTATAGCAGGAGTACAGTGCACACTTTTGCTGCCAGTGTGACCACCAGTATATTGTCTGCCTGAAAAAGTTAAACACTCCTGTGGTGTTTTTTTTTTTTATTCTATAAACGCATTCTGCTGACAGTGTCCAGCAGGTCCGTCATACATTATATTATATAAATATTTACCTGCAGTAGTGTTATATTTTTTTTTTCATCTCTATCATCTTTATCATCTCTATATTAGCAGACGCAGTACGGTAGTCCACGGCTGTGGCTATCTCTGTGTCGTCAGTGCTCGTCCATAATTGTATACCTACCTACCTGTGGTGGGTTTTTTTTTTCTATCTTCTTCATACTAGTAGTTTAGGAGTCTGCTGACAGTGTCCACCAGGTCCATCATTATATTATATACCTACAGTAGTAATATATTTATTATATTATCTATACTAGCAGACGCAGTACGGTAGTCCACGGCTGTGGCTATCTCTGTGTCGTCAGTGCTCGTCCATAATTGTATACCTACCTGTGGTGGGGTTTTTTTCTATCTTCTTCATACTAGTAGTTTAGGAGTCTGCTGACAGTGTCCACCAGGTCCGTCATTATATTATATACCTACAGTAGTAATATATTTAGTATATTATCTATACTAGCAGACGCAGTACGGTAGTCCATGGCTGTACCTACCTCTGTGTCGTCACTCGTCCATAATTGTATACCTAACTGTGGTGGGTTTTTTTTCTATCTTCTTCATACTAGTAGTTTAGGAGTCTGCTGACAGTGTCCACCAGGTCCGTAATTATATTATATACCTACAGTAGTAATATATTTAGTATATTATCTATACTAGCAGACGCAGTACGGTAGTCCACAGCTGTACCTACCTCTGTGTCGTCACTCGTCCATAATTGTATACCAACCTGTGGTGGGGTTTTTTTTTTCTATCTTCTTCATACTAGTAGTTTAGGAGTCTGCTGACAGTGTCCACCAGGTCCGTCATTATATTATATACCTACAGTAGTAATATATTTAGTATATTATCTATGCTAGCAGACGCAGTACGGTAGGCCACGGCTGTGGCTATCTCTGTGTCGTCAGTGCTCGTCCATAATTGTATACCTACCTACCTGTGGTGGGGGTTTTTTTTCTATCTTCTTCATACTAGTAGTTTAGGAGTCTGCTGACAGTGTCCACCAGGTCCGTCATTATATTATATACCTACAGTAGTAATATATTTAGTATATTATCTATACTAGCAGACGCAGTACGGTAGTCCACGGCTGTACCTACCTCTGTGTCGTCACTCGTCCATAATTGTATACCTACCTGTGGTGGAGTTTTTTTTCTATCTTCTTCATACTAGTAGTTTAGCAGTCTGCTGACAGTGTCCACCAGGTCCGTCATTATATTATATATACCTACAGTAGTTATATATATTTTTTTTATATCATTAATTATCATCTCTATACTAGCAGACGCAGTATGGTAGGCCACGGCTGTGGCTATCTCTGTGTCGTCAGTGCTCGTCCATAATTGTATACCTACCTACCTGTGGTGGGGTTTTTTTTCTATCTTCTTCATACTAGTAGTTTAGCAGTCTGCTGACAGTGTCCACCAGGTCCGTCATTATATTATATATACCTACAGTAGTTATATATATTTTTTTTTTATATCATTAATTATCATCTCTATACTAGCAGACGCAGTACGGTAGTCCACGGCTGTAGCTACCTCTGTGTCGTCAGTCACTCGTCATCCATAAGTATACTAGTATCCATCCATCTCCATTGTTTACCTGAGGTGCCTTTTAGTTGTGCCTATTAAAATATGGAGAACAAAAATGTTGAGGTTCCAAAAATAGGGAAAGATCAAGATCCACTTCCACCTCGTGCTGAAGCTGCTGCCACTAGTCATGGCCGAGAAGATGAAATTCCATCAACGTCGTCTGCCAAGGCCGATGCCCAATGTCATAGTACAGAGCATGTAAAATCCAAAACACAAAAGATCAGTAAAAAAAGGACTCAAAAATCTAAATAAAAATCGTCGGAGGAGAAGCGTAAACTTGCCAATATGCCGTTTACCACACGGAGTGGCAAGGAACGGCTGAGGCCCTGGCCTATGTTCATGGCTAGTGGTTCAGCTTCAGATGAGGATGGAAGCACTCAGCCTCTCGCTAGAAAAATTAAAAGACTTAAGCTGGCAAAAGCACAGCAAAGAACTGTGCGTTCTTCAAAATCACAAATCCACAAGGAGAGTCCAATTGTGTCGGTTGCGATGCCTGACCTTCCCAACACTGGACGTGAAGAGCATGCACCTTCCACCATTTGCACACCCCCTGCAAGTGCTGGAAGGAGCACCCACAGTCCAGTTCCTGATAGTCAGATTGAAGATGTCAGTGTTGAAGTACACCAGGATGAGGAGGATATGGGTGTTGCTGGCGCTGGGGAGGAAATTGACAAGGAGGATTCTGATGGTGAGGTGGTTTGTTTAAGTCAGGCACCCGGAGAGACACCTGTTGTCCGTGGGAGGAATATGGCCATTGACATGCCTGGTGAAAATACCAAAAAAATCAGCTCTTCGGTGTGGAAGTATTTCAACAGAAATGCGAACAACAGGTGTCAAGCCGTGTGTTGCCTTTGTCAAGCTGTAATAAGTAGGGGTAAGGACGTTAACCACCTCGGGAACATCCTCCCTTATACGTCACCTGCAGCGCATTCATCATAAGTCAGTGACAAGTTCAAAAACTTTGGGTGACAGCGGAAGCAGTCCACTAACCAGTAAATCCCTTCCTCTTGTAACCAAGCTCACGCAAACCACCCCACCAACTCCCTCAGTGTCAATTTCCTCCTTCCCCAGGAATGCCAATAGTCCTGCAGGCCATGTCACTGGCAATTCTGACGAGTTCTCTCCTGCCTGGGATTCCTCCGATGCATCCTTGAGTGTAACGCCTACTGCTGCTGGCGCTGCTGTTGTTGCTGCTGGGAGTCGATGGTCATCCCAGATAACTGAGGCCTTGGCATCCTGGGCGGTGAGAAACGTGGTTCCGGTATCCATCATTACTTCAGAGCCAACTATAGACTTGATTGAGGTACTGTGTCCCCGGTACCAAATACCATCTAGGTTCCATTTCTCTAGGCAGGCGATACCGAAAATGTACACAGACCTCAGAAAAAGACTCACCAGTGTCCTAAAAAATGCAGTTGTACCCAATGTCCACTTAACCACGGACATGTGGACAAGTGGGGCAGGGCAGACTCAGGACTATATGACTGTGACAGCCCACTGGGTAGATGTATTGACTCCCGCCGCAAGAACAGCAGCAGCGGCACCAGTAGCAGCATCTCGCAAACGCCAACTCTTTCCTAGGCAGGCTACGCTTTGTATCACCGCTTTCCAGAATACGCACACAGCTGAAAACCTCTTACCGCAACTGAGGAAGATCATCGCAGAATGGCTTACCCCAATTGGACTCTCCTGTGGATTTGTGGCATCGGACAACGCCAGCAATATTGTGCGTGCATTATATCTGGGCAAATTCCAGCACGTCCCATGTTTTGCACATACCTTGAATTTGGTGGTGCAGAATTATTTAAAAAACGACAGGGGCGTGCAAGAGATGCTGTCGGTGGCCAGAAGAATTGCGGGACACTTTCTGCGTACAGGCACCACGTACAGAAGACTGGAGCAACACCAAAAACGCCTGAACCTGCCCTGCCATCATCTGAAGAAAGAAGTGGTAACGAGGTGGAATTCAACCCTCTATATGCTTCAGAGGATGGAGGAGCAGCAAAAGGCCATTCAAGCCTATACATCTGACCACGATATAGGAGGTGGAATGCACCTGTCTCAAGCGCAGTGGAGAATGATTTCAACGTTGTGCAAGGTTCTGAAACCTTTTGAACTTGCCACACGTGAAGTCAGTTCAGACACTGCCAGCCTGAGTCAGGTCATTCCCGTCATCAGGCTTTTGCAGAAGAAGCTGGAGACATTGAAGGAGGAGCTAAGACAGAGCGATTCCGCTAGGCATGTGGGACTTGTGGATGGAGCCCTTCATTCGCTTAACCAGGATTCACGGGTGGTCAATCTGTTGAAATCAGAGCACTACATTTTGGCCACCGTGCTCGATCCTAGATTTAAAACCTACGTTGTATCTCTCTTTCCGGCAGACACAAGTCTGCAGGGGTTCAAAGACCTGCTGGTGAGAAAATTATCAAGTCAAGTAGAACTTGATCGGTCAACATCTCCTCCTTCACATTCTCCCGCAATTGGGGGTGCGAGGAAAAGGCTCAGAATTCCGAGCCCACCCGCTGGCGGTGATGCAGGGCAGTCTGGAGCGACTGCTGATGCTGACATCTGGTCCGGACTGAAGGACCTGCCAACGATTACGGACATGTCGTCTACTGTCACTGCATATGATTCTCTCACCATTGAAAGAATGGTGGAGGATTATATGAGTGACCGCATCCAAGTAGGCACGTCAGACAGTCAGTACGTATACTGGCAGGAAAAAGAGGCAATTTGGAGGCCCTTGCACAAACTGGCTTTATTCTACCTAAATTGCCCTCCCACAAGTGTGTACTCCGAAAGAGTGTTTAGTGCCGCCGCTCACCTTGTCAGCAATCGGCGTACGAGGTTACTTCCAGAAAATGTGGAGAAGATGATGTTCATTAAAATGAATTATAATCAATTGCTCCGTGGAGACATTGACCAGCAGCAATTGCCTCCACAAAGTACACAGGGAGCTGAGATGGTGGATTCCAGTGGGGACGAATTGATAATCTGTGAGGAGGGGGATGTACACGGTGATGAATCGGAGGATGATGATGAGGTGGACATCTTGCCTCTGTAGAGCCAGTTTGTGCAAGGAGAGATTAATTGCTTCTTTTTTGGTGGGGGTCCAAACCAACCCGTCATATCAGTCACAGTCGTGTGGCAGACCCTGTCACTGAAATGATGGGTTGGTTAAAGTGTGCATGTCCTGTTTATACAACATAAGGGTGGGTGGGAGGGCCCAAGGACAATTCCATCTTGCACCTCTTTTTTCTTTCATTTTTCTTTGCGTCATGTGCTGTTTGGGGAGTGTTTTTTGGAAGGGCCATCCTGCGTGACACTGCAGTGCCACTCCTAGATGGGCCAGGTGTTTGTGTCGGCCATTAGGGTCGCTGAGCTTAGTCACGCAGCTACCTCATTGCGCCTCTTTTTTTCTTTGCGTCATGTGCTGTTTGGGGAGTGTTTTTTGGAAGGGCCATCCTGCGTGACACTGCAGTGACACTCCTAGATGGGCCAGGTGTTTGTGTCGGCCACTTGGGTCGCTGAGTTTAGTCACACAGCTACCTCATTGCGCCTCTTTTTTTCTTTGCGTCATGTGCTGTTTGGGGAGTGTTTTTTGGAAGGGCCATCCTGCGTGACACTGCAGTGCCACTCCTAGATGGGCAAGGTGTTTGTGTCGGCCACTTGGGTCGCTGAGCTTAGTCACACAGCTACCTCATTGCGCCTCTTTTTTTCTTTGCGTCATGTGCTGTTTGGGGAGTGTTTTTGGAAGGGCCATCCTGCGTGACACTGCAGTGCCACTCCTAGATGGGCCAGGTGTTTGTGTTGGCCACTTGGGTCGCTGAGCTTAGTCACACAGCTACCTCATTGCGCCTCTTTTTTTCTTTGCGTCATGTGCTGTTTGGGGAGTGTTTTTTGGAAGGGCCATCCTGCGTGACACTGCAGTGCCACTCCTAGATGGGCCAGGTGTTTGTATCGGCCACTTGGGTCGCTGAGCTTAGTCATCCAGCGACCTCGGTGCAAATTTTAGGACTAAAAATAATATTGTGAGGTGTGAGGTGTTAAGAATAGACTGAAAATGAGTGGAAATTATGGTTATTGAGGTTAATAATACTTTGGGATCAAAATGACTCCCAAATTTTATGATTTAAGCTGTTTTTTAGGGTTTTTTTGAAAAAAACACCCGAATCCAAAACACACCCGAATCCGACAAAAAAAATTCGGTGAGGTTTAGCCAAAACGCGTTCGAACCCAAAACACGGCCGCGGAACCGAACCCAAAACCAAAACACAAAACCCGAAAAATTTCTGGTGCACATCTCTAGTGGCCATGCCCTGTCACTGTGCAGGAGCCAGCACCGCTCACACACTAGTCCCCGGTGCAGCCCCCAACCCCCGGGACACCCGGAGCAACAAAATGTAGATTCAGGCCACCAGGCCACGCCCCTACCTATCAAACCATGCCTCCTTTTTACCATTGCGCTGCTTATCTGCGCGCACTGCATTACAATCTCCCTCGCCACCTCTCTGGGTGTCACCAGTGATAGTGACACCTCTGCCATGCTTGTAGCAGCTGGTCCTAAGATCTACGCCTCAAGCCCTGAGTGTTTGCCCTTGTGACTTGTTGATCATCATAGCAAAGCAGATGCTTACAGAAAACTGCAGGGGCTTAGATTGAAAATAAAAAAAATTGATGGGTATAAGGTAGAGAGGAGCGGGTTCGGTTCTCCGAGAACCGAATTCCCCACGAACTCCACGTGGTTTACACTGGTCCGAGGCAGGCTCGGTTGTTCCCGCCTGACTCGGAAAACCTGAACAAGGGAAAATGTCATCATCCCGCTGTCGGATTCTCGCGAGATTCGGATTCCATATAAAGAGCTGCGCGTTGCCGCCATTTTTACTCGTGCATTGAAGAGAGAGCGGAGAGGACGTGGCTATGTTCTCTCAGTGGAAATCTCAATATCAGTGCTCAGTATCAGTGGTTACTTATTGCTGCTCAGTAATACTAGTAGTGTGTCTCTCCTGCTCAGTGTCAGTTCTCAGTAGTATCCTCATCAGTGCTCAGTATCACTGCTCATTGTCTTGTGCTGCATTGTGGTGCTCAGCATACTACAGTACATTACTAATAGTCCAGTGCTGCATCTTGCTGCTCAGTGTCAGTTCTAGTATCCTCATCAGTGCTCACTATCACTGCTCATTGCATTGTGGTGTTCTGTATACTACAGTAACATAGTAATATAGTAACATATAGTAACATAGTTTTTGAGGTTGAATAGAGGCAAATTGCCCATCGTGTTCAACCTGTTTTAAGTTGTGATGATTCTACATACTTGCTGAATAATGTTTTATGACAAGTTAGCTACTACAACTCATGTTACCCCCGGATTAACCATGTTGATATTTTAAGTATTATAACCTTGGATAGCTTTTTCATTCAGAAATGTATCCATTCCTTTTTTAAATCCAATTACAGAGTCCGCCATTACCACCTTCCCTGGCAGGGAATTCCACATCCTGATTGCCCTAACAGTGAAGATCATAGTATCTCACCTGGCAGGTAAGTAGGAGTTGGGCCAGAGCTGTGGAGGATTGCTGCTCGGGCACCCCCTGTCAAGTGAAGGAGATCCAACTGAGGCAGCACAAGGGAACTCTCGAAAGAAGAACAAGGCTAGAGGAAGATCTGAGACAAAGAAATCTGACTTTTACCAGAGCTGACCAGAGGAAAGCACAAACACAGTCCCCCACTACCACAAATAATGCAGTCGAGTTTCCCACATTTGGGGAAATCACAGGGGTCAGCATACCCAGAATGCAATGAATGAACCTCACCCTGGGAGAACAATCTTCATGACCATGGTATCGCCTATGCAAAATAAGTATGATTTGGGATAGGGCTGGGGAGGGCAGCTGCTCAGGCACATCTCTGTCAAGTATAGGAGATTCAACTGAGTCAGCACAAGGGAACTCTCATCTGGGGACAACAACTGCAGGGAGAACACATATTTTCAGATGAACATGGGAGGGCAGAAGGCTGCCTAATACTGAAGCACCCCAAACAACAAACCAAATGCAACAACTAGTACAAGCATTCCAGGGGGAAGTTCTGCAGAAGACGGATTTGCATACGGTGATGTCATCCAAGCAGTGGGCCAAAGTTGGCTGGAACCCTCATCTGCATATGAAAAGAGAAAAGGGGTATGCAGGGCATGGCGGCCTTTTGCGGCACTTGGATGACCCTTAGTTCGCATTAAACACCCCCACCCTCCTACGGTGTGGGGCTCATGTTGACAATGCCCCAGCCCCTGAAGCATTCAAGCTGATTTCTTACAGCAGCTTGGCACTGTAACAGCTCCAGAGCTGCTCTGTAAGGCAAGTAAAAGGGTGTGTAGTTTGCATTGTGCATTGGAAGGCACAAAGTAAGCAGACAGGAGGAGAAGTCAGGATAGTACACAAGGGTATAAAAGGGAGGGGCTCAAGAAAAAAGAAGTGGAAACAGACAGCAAACTAGGCTGGAGAGAGACCTGAGACAAAGAGATCTGAATTATACGAGAGCCGACCAGGGGAAACACAAATTATGCAGTCAAGTTTCCCACATTTGGGGAAATCGCAGGGGCAGCACACCCAGAGTGCAATGGGTGAGCCTTGCCCTGGGAGAAGCACCTTCATGATCATAGTATCTCACCTGGCAGGTAAGTAGGTGTTGGGCTTGAGCTGGGGAGGGTCGCTGCTCGGGCACCCCCCTGTCAAGTGAAGGAGATCCAACTGAGGCAGCACAAGGGAACTCTCGAAAGAAGAACAAGGCTAGAGGAAGATCTGAAACAAAGAAATCTGACTTTTACCAGAGCTGACCAGAGGAAAACACAAACACAGTCCCCCACTACCACAAATAATGCAGTCGAGTTACCCACATTTGGGGAAATCGCAGGGGTCAGCATACCCAGAATGCAATGAATGAACCTCACCCTGGGAGAATAATCTTCATGACCATGGTATCTCCTATGCAAAATAAGTATGATTTGGGATAGGGCTGGGGAGGGCCGCTGCTCAGGCACATCTCTGTCAAGTAAAGGAGATTCAACTGAGGCAGCACAAGGGAACTCTCATCTGGGGACAACAACTGCAGGGAGAACACATATTTTCAGATGAACATGGGAGGGCAGAACGCTGCCTAATACTGAAGCACCCCCAAACAACAAACCAAATGCAACAACTAGTGCAAGCATTCCTGGGGGAAGGCCTGCCGCAGATGGATTTGCATATGGTGATGTCATCCAAGCAGTGGGTCAAAGTTGGCTTCAACCCTCGTCTGCATATGAAAAGAGAAAAGGGGCGTGCAGGGCATGGCGGCCTTTTGCGGCGCTTGGATGACCCTTAGTTTGCATTAAACACCCCCACCCTCCTTCGGTGTTGGTCTCATGTTGGCCATGCCCCAGCCCCTGAAGCATTCAAGCTGATTTCTTGCAGCAGCTGGGCACTGTAACAGCTCCAGAGCTGCTCTGTAAGGCAAGTAAAAGGGTGTGGGCCCTGCAGCACTACCTGTAGTTTGCATTGTGCATTGGAAGGCACAAAGTAAGCAGAGAGGAGGAGAAGTCAGGATAGTGCACAAGGGTATAAAAGGGAGGGGCTCAAGAAAAAAGAAGTGGAAACAGACAGCAAACTAGGCTGTAGAGAGACCTGTGACAAAGAGATCTGAATTATACGAGAGCCGACCAGGGGAAACACAAATTCTGCAGTCAAGTTTCCCACATTTGGGGAAATCGCAGGGGCAGCACACCCAGAGTGCAATGGGTGAGCCTTGCCCTGGGAAAAGCACCTTCATGATCATAGTATCTCACCTGGCAGGTAAGTAGGAGTTGGGCTAGAGCTGGGGAGGGTCGCTGCTCGGGCACATCCCTGTCAAGTGAAGGAGATCCAACTGAGGCAGCACAAGGGAACTCTCGAAAGAAGAACAAGGCTAGAGGAAGATCTGAGACAAAGAAATCTGACTTTTACCATAGCTGACCAGAGGAAAGCACAAACACAGTCCCCCACTACCACAAATAATGCAGTTGAGTTTCCCACATTTGGGGAAATCACAGGGGTCAGCATACCCAGAATGCAATGAATGAACCTAACCCTGGGAGAACAATCTTCATGACCATGGTATCTCCTATGCAAAATAAGTATGATTTGGGATAGGGCTGGGGAGGGCCGCTGCTCAGGCACATCTCTGTCAAGTAAAGGAGATTCAACTGAGGCAGCACAAGGGAACTCTCATCTGGGGACAACAACTGCAGGGAGAACACATATTTTCAGATGAACATGGGAGGGCAGAAGGCTGCCTAATACTGAAGCACCCCCAAACAACAAACCAAATGCAACAACTAGTGCAAGCATTCCTGGGGGAAGGCCTGCAGCAGATGGATTTGAATATGGTGATGTCATCCAAGCAGTGGGTCAAAGTTGGCTTCAACCCTCGTCTGCATATGAAAAGAATAAAGGGGTGTGCAGGGCATGGCGGCCTTTTGCGGCGCTTGGATGACCCCTAGTTCGCATTAAACACCTCCACCCTCCTTCGGTGTGGGGCTCATGTTGGCTATGCCCCAGCCCCTGGAGCATTCAAGCTGATTTCTTGCAGCAGCTGGGCACTGTAACAGCTCCAGAGCTGCTCTGTAAAGCAAGTAAAAGGGTGTGGGCCCTGCAGCACTACCTGTAGTTTGCATTGTGCGTTGGAAGGCACAAAGTAAGCAGACGGGAGAAGTCAGGATAGTGCACAAGGGTATAGAAGGGAGGGGCTCAAGAAAAAGTAGTGGAAACAGACAGCAAACTAGGCTGGAGAGCGACCTGAGACAAAGAGATCTGAATTATATGAGAGCCGACCAGGGGAAACACAAATTCTGCAGTCAAGTTTCCCACATTTGGGGAAATCGCAGGGGCAGCACACCCAGAGTGCAATGGGTGAGCCTTGCCCTGGGAGAAGCATCTTCATGATCATAGTATCTCACCTGGCAGGTAAGTAGGAGTTGGGCTAGAGCTGGGGAGGGTCGCTGCTCGGGCACCCCCCTGTCAAGTGAAGGAGATCCAACTGAGGCAGCACAAGGGAACTCTCGAAAGAAGAACAAGGCTAGAGGAAGATCTGAGACAAAGAAATCTGACTTTTACCAGAGCTGACCAGAGGAAAGCACAAACACAGTCCCCCACTACCACAAATAATGCAGTTGAGTTTCCCACATTTGGGGAAATCACAGGGGTCAGCATACCCAGAATGCAATGAATGAACCTAACCCTGGGAGAACAATCTTCATGACCATGGTATCTCCTATGCAAAATAAGTATGATTTGGGATAGGGCTGGGGAGGGCCGCTGCTCAGGCACATCTCTGTCAAGTAAAGGAGATTCAACTGAGGCAGCACAAGGGAACTCTCATCTGGGGACAACAACTGCAGGGAGAACACATATTTTCAGATGAACATGGGAGGGCAGAAGGCTGCCTAATACTGAAGCACCCCCAAACAACAAACCAAATGCAACAACTAGTGCAAGCATTCCTGGGGGAAGGCCTGCCGCAGATGGATTTGCATATGGTGATGTCATCCAAGCAGTGGGTCAAAGTTGGTTCAAACACCTTTGCAAAGTTCTATAAGTTTGATACCCTGGCTGAGGAGGACCTCCTGTTTGCTCAATCGGTGCTGCAGAGTCATCCGCACTCTCCTGCCCGTTTGGGAGCTTTGGTATAATCCCCATGGTCCTTACGGAGTCCCCAGCATCCTCTAGGACGTAAGAGAAAATAAGATTTTAAACCTACCGGTAAATCTTTTTCTCGTAGTCCGTAGAGGATGCTGGGTGCCCGTCCCAAGTGCGGTCTACTTCTGCAAGACTTGTATATAGTTATTGCTTACATAAGGGTTATATGTTAGTTTTCATCGGTCTTGGACTGATGCTATGTTGTTTTCATACTGTTAACTGGGTAGTATATCACAAGTTATACGGTGTGATTGGTGTGGCTGGTATGAATCTTGACCTTGGATTAACAAAAATCCTTTCCTCGTACTGTCCGTCTCCTCTGGGCACAGTTTCTCTAACTGAGGTATGGAGGAGGGGCATAGAGGGAGGAGCCAGTGCACACCCAGATCTAAAGTCTTTCTTAAAGTGCCCATGTCTGCTGCGGAGCCCGTCTATCCCCCATGGTCCTTACGGAGTCCCCATCATCCTCTACGGACTACGAGAAAAAAAAATTACCGGTAGGTTTAAAATGTTATTTTTTTCTCTGCAACCCACTGCTAAATTGTGCTTCCTAGCTGTTTTTTATAAAATCACTTAATTAAATCTAACTCTGATTACGTCAGAGAAGGCCAGGTACCCTACACCATAAGAGGGGGTTTGAAATTTTGACTTGTCTACTTAAAGATCACCAAAATCTGATGACAAGGTCAATTACATCCCTGGGTGGGATTGAACCACCAACCTTTTGGTTAATAGCCCATGTAAGTGCAAGAAATCCTGAAGCACTCACTCATCATGGGAAAGTACCAATGTGTTTCTTACAAAAATTCTCCAGATTATTGACTTTTTAAAGTTTTTCTAGGAAACGTTCTAGATGAATGATTATTAGCCTTTGTCAGTATTGACTTTTGCAAGGTGTCTCTGTGGCGCAATCGGTTAGCATGTTTGGCTATTAACCAAAAGGTTGGTGGTTCAATCCCACCCAGGGATGTAATTGACCTTGTAATCAGATTTTGGTGATCTTTAAGTAGACAAGTCAAAATTTCAAAAACCCCCCTTATGGTGTAGGGTACCTGGCCTTCTCTGATGTAATCAGAGTTAGATTTGATTAAGTGATTTTATAAAAAAAACAGCTAGGAAGCACAATTTAGCAGTGGGTTGCAGAGAAAAAAAAATATGCTGGCAGAAAAGTCCAATTGAGTGATTAAACAGCTCTTCATTTTCTGATTTTATGTTTATGCTAACAAATTTGCTCTCTGAAAAGTGTCCACAAAGCCAAGTCTCTGATTAACACCTTTGTAGGAATGGTTTTTCACCTATTACTGAAATAAACTTGCTTCATTGGAAAGGCATCAAAGATGCATCCTCATTTCAATGTCTACTGAAATAATACAGGTTGACACCAGGAAACGTCACTGCATCCTTGCTGCTTCCTCACGGGGAAGTCTGTTTAATGTGAAAACAAGGTGATATCTAATCAGCACACAGGTAAGGAATTAAGAAAATCTTTCTTTATGGGTGAAGATGTTTCTCACAAATTGTTGTCCCAATGCATCATTGAAATTCAAGATGGAAGATGATTTTCATATATCACTTGTACATTTTGCATTGCTCTTCTGGTGACAATGTAGTTTGTTTTTGTCAATTACCATTTCAGTAATAGGGTAAAGAAAATTAAGTGGATTTTTTAAAGAAAACAATGCTGTCAATATACTATTAAAACAAATTAAAATGATAAAAGTTATTGTACTTTAAGTAAAAATAAAAGAGCCAAAATATCAATCCCAGTTTTTGATTACTTTAATTATAAAAAAAAAATGCACATAGCAGTGGATAGTTTCGATCAATCGACCTCTGGGTTATGGGCCCAGCATGCTTCCATTGCACTACTCTGCTGCTCATGGAAGTGTAAGAGATCCTGAAGACTAAATTGATTAAAGGCCTAAAAGTACTGGACTATAAGGAAAGACTTACTAGGCTGAATATTTATACACTAGAAAAGAGGTGCCTAAGAGGAGATATTATTAATATCTTCAAATATGTAAAGATACATAACAAAGAGTTATCAGAGGAATTATTTATTAAAAGAACACGTGGTCACTCGCTGCGACTGGAGGAAAGTTCAGAACGCAATGGAGGAAAGGTTTCTTCACTGTTAGGGCAATCAGGATGTGGAATTCCCTGCCAGGGAAGGTGGTAATGGCGGACTCTGTAATTGGATTTAAAAAAGGAATGGATACATTTCTGAATGAAAAAGCTATCCAAGGTTATAATACTTAAAATATCAACATGGTTAATCCGGGGGTAACATGAGTTATAGTAGCTAACTAGTCATAAAACATTATTCAGCAAGTATGTAGAATCATCACAACTTAAAACAGGTTGAACACGATGGGCAATCTGCCTCTATTTAACCTCAAAAACTATGTTACTATATTACTATGTTATTGTAGTATACAGAACACCACAATGCAATGAGCAGTGATAGTGAGCACTGATGAGGATACTAGAACTGACACTGAGCAGCAAGATGCAGCACTGGACTATTAGTAATGTACTGTAGTATGCTGAGCACCTCAATGCAGCACAAGACAATGAGCAGTGATACTGAGCACTGATGAGGATACTACTGAGAACTGACACTGAGCAGGAGAGACACACTACTAGTATTACTGAGCAGCAATAAGTAACCACTGATACTGAGCACTGATATTGAGATTTCCACTGAGAGAACATAGCCACGTCCTCTCCGCTCTCTCTTCAATGCACAAGTAAAAATGGCAGCAACGCGCAGCTCTTTATATGGAATCCGAATCTCGCGAGAATCCGACAGCGGGATGATGACATTTTCCCTTGTTCAGGTTTTCCGAGTCAGGCGGGAACAACCGAGCCTGCCTCGGACCAGTGTAAACCACGTGGAGTTCGTGGGGAATTCGGTTCTCGGAGAACCGAACCCGCTCCTCTCTACCTTATACCCATCAATTTTTTTATTTTCAATCTAAGCCCCTGCAGTTTTCTGTAAGCATCTGCTTCGCTATGATGATCAACAAGTCACAAGGGCAAACACTCAGGGTTTGAGGCGTAGATCTTAGGACCAGCTGCTACAAGCATGGCAGAGGTGTCACTATCACTGGTGACACCCAGAGAGGTGGCGAGGGAGATTGTAATGCAGTGCGCGCAGATAAGCAGCGCAATGGTAAAAAGGAGGCATGGTTTCATAGGTAGGGGCGTGGCCTGGTGGCCTGAATCTACATTTTGTTGCTCCGGGTGTCCCGGGGGTTGGGGGCTGCACCCGGGGACTAGTGTGTGAGCGGTGCTGGCTCCTGCACAGTGACAGGGCATGGCCACCCAGCATGACGCCTCCCTTCTTGACCATGCTGTAATTGCAGTCGCACTGCAGTTCAGCGTGATCATAAAAAATGGTGTAGGCTCCTGCTGGTGCAGACTGTATGTGCGCGCAGGAAGCCGCCACCATTTTTGTGATCACAGCGGCTGAATGTGATGTCATACAGCCGCTGTGACCACGCCCCCTGTGTCTCCTCCGTTGCAGACCCCATTTTGAAGCCTTGCCCCCGCACCGCTCCATCCCTGACTTGGAAATGGAGTGTTGCTGACCCACCTCTCCCCCCCTTCCCCGCCCCGATTGACAGGCAGAGGCGATCACATTCTCTGCGGGGTGCCGCAGAAAATGCAGGCACATGCGTATGCTCTTAGCAATTTTTGCAGTTGGATCGCTTATTGTGATTGCAATCCAACCTGAATCAGGCCCTATTACCTATCACAATGCGCTGCGGGCAGTACAAAATTGGGTTAATATAGGAGAAAAACCCCCAGACCTGTGCTCCTTAACTGTACCTGGTGGCTAGTGGAGCGGCTGCCCAGTAATAAGTGTCCACCGCAGTGCGCACACGGCCCACCCCCTACGGCCTCGCTCCCCTTCATCAGCGGCCTCGTGATCCGGAAGGGTGGTGTGTGTGTGACTGACCTTAGGATGAAACCGGAGCCTCCGCTGCAGTGACCCAGCAACCAGGGCACGGGAGTATATAGCGCCACTGGGAGTGATGAAGCTGCAGTAAAGATGTCTATTAGACCTAGCCTGCTGCAGCCCTTGTAGATTCTCATAAAACAAGTTCTTCTTTTCTTGTCAAAATTAATAGCTAAGAATAGGCTGCCTGAGGCAGGCCCCTGTTAATTGGCCTGCTACTGAAGGCACCAACTACAAACTGAGCTCCCTGTTCATGGAAGCGGGGTTATAGAGGAGAATGCACTGAGCTTCTTGGGAACAGTCAAAAGCTTTGAGCCGGTTGGTGCCTCAGATCAAGATCCTACTCTACACCCCAATGTGAATCCTTGTGGAGTCCAGTGTACCCCACAGAAGAAATTAATATGTCACACCCATTGGCAGCAACCTTAGAATAGCTGCTGACGGGCACAATTGAGAAAGGAAGGGGGGGGGACATTTGAATCCAGCACATAGATGCAATTCAAATATGTAATTTGTACCTTCCTATTTTAAAATATAATGGATGAACCTCACCCTGTGAGAACAATCTTCATGATCAAGAGATCTAATATGTAAAATAAGTATGAGTTGGGATAGGGCTGGGGAGGGTGGCAGCTCGGGCAGCCCCTCCCCCGTCAAGTTAAGGAGATTCAACTGAGGAAGCACAAGGGAACTCTCGTCTGGGGACAACAACTGCAGGGAGACCACATCTTTTCAGATGAACATGGGAGGGCGGAAGGCTGCCTAATACTGAAGCACCATCAAATATCAAACCATATCCAACAACTAGTACAAGCATTCCTGGGGGAAGGTCTGCAGCAGACGGATTTGCATACGGTGATGTCATCCAAGCAGTGGGCCAAAGTTGGCTGGAACCCTCATCTGCATATAAAAAGAGAAAAGGGGCATGCAGGGCATGGCGGCCTTTTGCAGTGCTTGGATGACCCCTAGTTCGCATTAAACACCCCCACCCTCCTTTGGTGTGGGGCTCATGTTGGCCATGCCCCATCCCCTGAAGCATTCATGCTGATTTCTTGCAGCAGCTGGGCACTGTAACAGCTCCAGAGCTGCTCTGTAAGGCAAGTAAAATGGTGTGGGCCCTGCAGCACCACCTGTAGTTCGCATTGTGCGTTGGAAGGCACAAAGTAAGCAGACGGGAGGAGAAGTCAGGATAGTACACAAGGGCATCCTTTTCTCTTAGTCCGTAGAGGATGCTGGGGTCACATTAAGAACCATGGGGTATAGACGGGATCCGCAAGAGACATGGGCACTTTAAGACTTTCAAAGGGTGTGAACTGGCTCCTCCCTCTATGCCCCTCCTCCAGACTCCAGTTATAGGAACTGTGCCCAGGGAGACGGACATTTCGAGGAAAGGATTTATTGTTAAACTAAGGTGAGCATCTTACCAGCTCACACCTTAAGCATGCCGCAGAACGTGGCATTCAACAGAACACAAGCCAACGGCATGAACAATTGCAGCAAAAAGCTGACCAGAACCGTAACACAACATGTGTATAACCACAAGTAATAACTGCAGACACAGTATGGACTGGGACGGGTGCCCAGCATCCTCTAAGTACTAAGAGAAAAGGATTTACCGGTAGGTATTAAAATCCTATTTTCTCATACGAACTAGAGGATGCTGGGGTCACATTAAGAACCATGGGGTTATACCAAAGCTCTTGAACGGGTGGGAGAGTGCGTACGACTCTGCAGCACCGAATGACCCAACTTGAGGTTATCATCAGCCAAGGTATCAAACTTGTAAAACTTAGCAAAAGTGTTTACTAAATAGCTGCTCGGCAAAGTTGCAATGCCGAGACTCCCCGACCAGCTGCCCAGGATGAACCCACCTTTCTAGTAGAATGGGTCTTCACCTAATTCAGTAACGGCAATCCTGCCGTGGAATGAGCATGCTGAATCTTACCACAGATCCAGCGCATAATGGTCTGCATGGAAGCAGGACACCCAATCATGTTGGGAGCATACAGGACAAACAGAGCCTCTGTTTTCCTAATCTGAACCGTTCTGGTGACATAAATTTTCAAAGTTCTGACCACAGCCAGAGACTTTGACTCAACGAAGGTGTCAGTGGCCAAAGGCACCATGTGGAAAGATGAACCACCTTCGGCAGAAATTGTTGACGTGTCCTCAATTCTGCTCTATCTTCATGAAAGATCAAATAAAGGCTCTTGTGATACTGCATGGTTTGTACTGTTTTCCATGTGCTCCCAGATCTTTCAAGCAAGTAGCATGGTCAAGAAAGTTCTGTTTGAAAAGAAACAAACATTTACTGTCATTGTTATGCAAATAAACTTACATTAAAGCTAACAAGAAAGCACACTCGTTCTGTCTTTAAACTGATAAAAGAAACCCCAATAATATGGGGCATGCAAAAATTGAGATAAAACTCAGTTTTGCTCCTCTCCACGGAAATCTTTAATAAAAGGCAAAATATTTGTTAGTTCTGAAGAGAAACCAGAGCATGACCAAGATTCCACCTGTCGCCTGAGTGCCATGCCAGCAGTTCTCATTCAGCTCAAAGTGAGCACCCAATTTGAATGAAAGAAAGCAGATTTCTCACCAGGCTTCCCCTTGCTATAAACATGGTTTGTACTCTTTTCCATGTGCTCCCAGATCTTTCAAACAATTAGTGTGGTCAAGAAAGTTCTGTTTGAAAAGAAACAAACATTTACTGTCATTTCTATGCAAATGAGCTTACATTAAAGCACACTCATTCTATCTTTAAACCGATAAAAGAAACCCCAAAAAGATGGGGCATGCAAAAATTGAGATAAAACTCGGTTTTGCTCCTCTCCACGGAAATCTTTAGTAAAAGGCGAAAGATTTGTTCGTTCTGAAGAGAAACCAGAGCATGACCAAGATTTTTATCTGAAAATATGTGTTCTCCCTGCAGTTGTTGTCCCCAGATGAGAGTTCCCTTGTGCTGCCTCAGTTGAATCTCCTTTACTTGACAGGGGGATGCTCGAGCAGCGACCCTCCCCAGCTCTAGCCCAACTCCTACTTACCTGCCAGGTGAGATACTATGATCATGAAGGTGCTTCTCCCAGGGCAAGGCTCACCCATTGCACTCTGGGTGTGCTGCTTCTGCGATTTCCCCAAATGTGGGAAACTTGACTGCATAATTTGTGTTTCCCCTGGTCGGCTCTCGTATAATTCAGATCTCTTTGTCTCAGGTCTCTCTCCAGCCTAGTTTGCTGTCTGTTTCTACTTCTCTTTTCTTGAGCCGCTCCCTTCTATGCCCTTGCGCACTATCCTGACTTCTCCCGTCTGCTTACTTCGTGCCTTCCAACGCACAATGCAAACTACAGGTAGTGCTGCAGGACCCACACCCTTTTACTTGCCTTACAGAGCGTCTCTGGAGCAGTTACAGTGCCCAGCTGCTGCAAGAAATCAGCTTGAATGCTTCAGGGGCTGGGGAATAGCCAACATGAGCCCCACACCGAAGGAGGGTGGAGGTGTGTAATGCGAACTAGGGGTCATCCAAGCGCCGCAAAAGGCCGCCATGCCCTGCACGCCCCTTGTCTCTTTTCATATGCAGACGAGTGTTGAAGCCAACTTTGACCCACTGTTTGCATGACATCACCATATGCAAATCCATCTGCTGCAGGCCTTCCCCCAGGAATGCTTGCACTAGTTGTTGCATTTGGTTTGTTGTTTGGGGGTGCTTCAGTATTAGGCAGCCTTCTGCTCTCCCATGTTCATCTGAAAATATGTGTTCTCCCTGCAGTTGTTGTCCCCAGATGAGAGTTCCCTTGTGCTGCCTCAGTTGAATCTCCTTTACTTGACAGAGATGTGCCTGGGCAGCGGCCCTCCCCAGCCCTATCCCAAATCATACTTATTTTGCATAGGCGATACCATGGTCATGAAGATTGTTCTCCCAGGGTGAGGTTCATTCATTGCATTCTGGGTATGCTGACCCCTGTGATTTCCCCAAATGTGGGAAACTCGACTGCATTATTTGTGGTAGTGGGGGACTGTGTTTGTGCTTTCCTCTGGTCAGCTCTGGTTAAAATCAGATTTCTTTATCTCAGATCTTCCTCTAGCCTTGTTCTTCTTTCGAGAGTTCCCCTGTGCTGCCTCAGTTGGATCTCTTTCACTTGACAGGGGGGTGCCCGAGCAGCGACCCTCCCCAGCTCTAGCCCAACTCCTACTTACCTGCCAGGTGAGATACTATGATCATGAAGGTGCTTCTCCCAGGGCAAGGCTCACCCATTGCACTCTGGTTGTGCTGCAACTGTGATTTCCCCAAATGTGGGAAACTTGACTGCATAATTTGTGTTTCCCTTGGTCGGCTCTCGTATAATTCAGATCTCTTTGTCTCAGGTCTCTCTCCAGCCTAGTTTGCTGTCTGTTTCCACTTCTCTTTTCTTGAGCCGCTCCCTTCTATGCCCTTGCGCACTATCCTGACTTCTCCCGTCTGCTTACTTCGTGCCTTCCAACGCACAATGCAAACTACAGGTAGTGCTGCAGGGCCCACACCCTTTTACTTGCCTTACAGAGCAGCTCTGGAGCAGTTACAGTGCCCAGCTGCTGCAAGAAATCAGCTTGAATGCTTCAGGGGCTGGGGCATAGCCAACATGAGCCCCACACCGAAGGAGGGTGGAGGTGTGTAATGCGAACTAGGGGTCATCCAAGCGCCGCAAAAGGCCGCCATGCCCTGCACGCCCCTTTTCTCTTTTCATATGCAGACGAGGGTTGAAGCCAACTTTGACCCACTGCTTGGATGGCATCACCATATGCAAATCCATCTGCTGCAGGCCTTCCCCCAGGAATGCTTGCACTAGTTGTTGCATTTGGTTTGTTGTTTGGGGGTGCTTCAGTATTAGGCAGCCTTCTGCCCTCCCATGTTCATCTGAAAATATGTGTTCTCCCTGCAGTTGTTGTCCCCAGATGAGAGTTCCCTTTTGCTGCCTCAGTTGAATCTCCTTTACTTGACAGAGATGTGCCTGAGCAGCGGCCCTCCCCAGCCCTATCCCAAATCATACTTATTTTGCATAGGAGAGACCATGGTCTTGAAGATTGTTCTCCCAGGGTGAGGTTCATTCATTGCATTCTGGGTATGCTGACCCCTGTGATTTCCCCAAATGTGGGAAACTCAACTGCATTATTTGTGGTAGTGGGGGACTGTGTTTGTGCTTTCCTCTGGTCAGCTCTGGTAAAAGTCAGATTTCTTTGTTTCAGTTCTTCCTCTAGCCTTGTTCTTCTTTCGAGAGTTCCCTTGTGCTGCCTCAGTTGGATCTCCTTCACTTGACAGGGGGGTGCCCGAGCAGCGACCCTCCCCAGCTCTAGCCCAACTTCTACTTACCTGCCAGGTGAGATACTATAATCATGAAGGTGCTTCTCCCAGGGCAAGGCTCACCCATTGCACTCTGGATGTGCTGCCCCTGCGATTTCCCCAAATGTGGGAAACTTGACTGCATAATTTGTGTTTCCCCTGGTCGGCTCTCGTATAATTCAGATCTCTTTGTCTCAGGTCTCTCTCCAGCCTAGTTTGCTGTCTGTTTCCACTTCTCTTTTCTTAAGCCGCTCCATTCTATGGCCTTGCGCACTATCCTTACTTCTCCCGTCTGCTTACTTTGTGCCTTCCAATGCACAATGCAAACTACAGGTAGTGCTGCAGGGCCCACACCCTTTTACTTGCCGTACAGAGCAGCTCTGGAGCTGTTACAGTGCCCAGCTACTGCAAGAAATCAGCTTGAATGCTTCAGGGGCTGGGGCATAGCCAACATGAGCCCCACACCAAAGGAGGGTGGAGGTGTTTAATGCGAACTAGGGGTCATCCAAGCGCCGCAAAAGGCCGCCATGCCCTGCACGCCCCTTTTCTCTTTTCATATGCAGACGAGGGTTGAAGCCAACTTTGACCCACTGCTTGGATGACATCACCATATGCAAATCCATCTGCTGCAGGCCTTCCCCCAGGAATGCTTGCACTAGTTGTTGCATTTGGTTTGTTGTTTGGGGGTGCTTCAGTATTAGGCAGCCTTCTGCCCTCCCATGTTCATCTGAAAATATGTGTTCTCCCTGCAGTTGTTGTCCCCAGATGAGAGTTCCCTTATGCTGCCTCAGTTGAATCTCCTTTACTTGACAGAGATGTGCCTGAGCAGCGGCCCTCCCCAGCCCTATCCCAAATCATACTTATTTTGCATAGGAGATACCATGGTCATGAAGATTATTCTCCCAGTGTGAGGTTCATTCATTGCATTCTGGGTATGCTGACCCCTGTGATTTCCCCAAATGTGTGAAACTCGACAGCATTATTTGTGGTAGTGGGGGACTGTGTTTGTGTTTTCCTCTGGTCAGCTCAGGTAAAAGTCAGATTTCTTTGTCTCAGATCTTCCTCTAGCCTTGTTCTTCTTTCGAGAATTCCCTTGTGCTGCCTCAGTTGGATCTCCTTCACTTGACAGGGGGGTACCCGAGCAGCGACCCTCCCCAGCTCTAGCCCAACTCCTACTTACCTGCCAGGTGAGATACTATGATCACGTAGGTGCTTCTCCCAGGGCAAGGCTCACCCATTGCACTCTGGGTGTGCTGCTCCTGCGATTTCCCCAAATGTGGGAAACTTGACTGCATAATTTGTGTTTCCCCTGGTCGGCTCTCGTATAATTCAGATCTCTTTGTCTCAGGTCTCTCTCCAGCCTAGTTTGCTGTCTGTTTCCTCTTCTCTATTCTTAAGTGCCTTCCAATGCACAATGCAAACTACAGGTAGTGCTGCAGGGCCCACACCCTTTTACTTGCCGTACAGAGCAGCTCTGGAGCTGTTACAGTGCCCAGCTGCTGCAAGAAATCAGCTTGAATGCTTCAGGGGCTGGGGCATAGCCAACATGAGCCCCACACCGAAGGAGGGTGGGGGTGTTTAATGCGAACTAAGGGTCATCCAAGCGCCGCAAAAGGCCGCCATGCCCTGCATACCCCTTTTCTCTTTTCATATGCAGATGAGGGTTCCAGCCAACTTTGGCCCACTGCTTGGATGACATCACCGTATGCAAATCCCTCTTCTGCAGAACTTCCCCCAGGAATGCTTGTACTAGTTGTTGCATTTGGTTTGTTGTTTGGGGGTGCTTCAGTATTAGGCAGCCTTCTGCCCTCCCATGTTCATCTGAAAATATGTGTTCTCCCTGCAGTTGTTGTCCCCAGATGGGAGTTCCCTTGTGCTGCCTCAGTTGAATCTCCTTTACTTGACAGAGATGTGCCTGAGCAGCGGCCCTCCCCAGCCCTATCCCAAATCATACTTATTTTGCATAGGAGATACCATGGTCATGAAGATTGTTCTCCGAGGGTGAGGTTCATTCATTGCATTTTGGGTATGCTGACCCCTGTGATTTCCCCAAATGTGGGAAACTCGACTGCATTATTTGTGGTAGTGGGGGACTGTGTTTGTGCTTTCCTCTGGTCAGCTCTGGTAAAAGTCAGATTTCTTTGTCTCAGATTTTCCTCTAGCCTTGTTCTTCTTTGAGAGTTCCCTTGTGCTGCCTCAGTTGGATCTCCTTCACTTGACAGGGGGGTACCCGAGCAGCAACCCTCCCCAGCTCTAGCCCAACTCCTACTTACCTGCCAGGTGAGATACTATGATCATGAAGGTGCTTCTCCCAGGGCAAGGCTCACCCATTGCACTCTGGGTGTGCTGCTCCTGCGATTTCCCCAAATGTGGGACACTTGACTGCATAATTTGTGTTTCCCCTGGTCGGCTCTCGTATAATTTAGATCTCTTTGTCTCAGGTCTCTCTCCAGCCTAGTTTGCTGCCTGTTTCCACTTCTCTTTTCTTGAGCCGCTCCCTTCTATGCCCTTGCGCACTATCCTGACTTCTCCCGTCTGCTTACTTTGTGCCTTCCAACGCACAATGCGAACTACAGGTAGTGCTGCAGGGCCCACACCCTTTTACTTGCCTTACAGAGCAGCTCTGGAGCTGTTACAGTGCCCAGCTGCTGCAAGAAATCAGCTTGAATACTTCAGGGGCTGGGGCATAGCCAACATGAGCCCCACACCGAAGGAGAATGGAGGTGTTTAATGCGAACTAGGGGTCATCCAAGCGCCGCAAAAGGCCGCCATGCCCTGCATAACCCTTTTCTCTTTTCATATGCAGATGAGGGTTCCAGCCAACTTTGGCCCACTGCTTGGATGACATCACCGTATGCAAATCCGTCTTCTGCAGACCTTCTCCCAGGAATGCTTTTACTAGTTGTTGCATTTGGTTTGTTGTTTGGGGGTGCTTCAGTATTAGGCAGCCTTCTGCCCTCCCATGTTCATCTGAAAATATGTGTTCTCCCTGCAGTTGTTGTCCCCAGATGAGAGTTCCCTTGTGCTGCCTCAGTTGAATCTCCTTTACTTGACAGAGATGTGCCTGAGCAGCGGCCCTCCCCAGCCCTATCCCAAATCATACTTATTTTGCATAGGAGATACCATGGTCATGAAGATTGTTCTCCCAGGGTTAGGTTCATTCATTGCATTCTGGGTATGCTGACCCCTGTGATTTCTCCAAATGTGGGAAACTCAACTGCATTATTTGTGGTAGTGGGGGACTGTGTTTGTGCTTTCCTCTGGTCAGCTCTGGTAAAAGTCAGATTTCTTTGTCTCAGATCTTCCTCTAGCCTTGTTCTTCTTTCGAGAGTTCCCTTGTGCTGCCTCAGTTGGATCTCCTTCACTTGACAGGGGGGTGCCCGAGCAGCGACCCTCCCCAGCTCTAGCCCAACTCCTACTTACCTGCCAGGTGAGATACTATGATCATGTAGGTGCTTCTCCCAGGGCAAGGCTCACCCAATGCACTCTGGGTGTGCTGCCCCTGCGATTTCCCCAAATGTGGGAAACTTGACTGCATAATTTGTGTTTCCCCTGGTCGGCTCTCATATAATTCAGATCTCTTTGTCTCAGGTCTCTCTCCAGCCTAGTTTGCTGTCTGTTTCCACTTCTTTTTTCTTAAGCCCCTCCCTTCAATACCCTTGTGGACTATCCTGACATCTCCTCCTGTCTGCTTACTTTGTGCCTTCCAATGCACAATGCAAACTACAGGTAGTGCTGCAGGGCCCACACCCTTTTACTTGCCTTACAGAGCAGCTCTGGAGCTGTTACAGTGCCCAGCTGCTGCAAGAAATCAGCTTGAATGCTTCAGGGGCTGGGGCATAGCCAACATGAGCCCCACACCGACGGAGGGTGGAGGTGTTTAATGCAAACTAAGGGTCATCCAAGCACCGCAAAAGGCCGCCATGCCCTGCATACCCCTTTTCACTTTTCATATGCAGATGAGGGTTCCAGCCAACTTTGGCCCACTGCTTGGATGACATCACCGTATGCAAATCCGTCTTCTGCAGACCTTTTCCCAGGAATGCTTGTACTAGTTGTTGCATTTGGTTTGTTGTTTGGGGGTGCTTCAGTATTAGGCAGCCTTCTGCTCTCCCATTTTCATCTGAAAATATGTGTTCTCCCTGCAGTTGTTGTCCCCAGATGAGAGTTCCCTTGTGCTGCCTCAGTTGAATCTCCTTTACTTGACAGAGATGTGCCTGAGCAGCGGCCCTCCCCAGCCCTATCCCAAATCATACTTATTTTGCATAGAAGATACCATTATCATGAAGATTGATCTCCCAGGGTGAGGTTCATTCATTGCATTCTGGGTATGCTGACCCCTGTGATTTCCCCAAATGTGGGAAACTCGACTGCATTATTTGTTGTAGTGGGGGACTGTGTTTGTGCTTTCCTCTGGTCAGCTCTGGTAAAAGTCAGATTTCTATGTCTCAGATCTTCATCTAGCCTTGTTCTTTTTTCGAGAGTTTCCTTGTGCTGCCTCAGTTGGATCTCCTTCACTTGACAGGGGGGTGCCCGTACAGCGACCCTCCCCAGCTCTAGCCCAACTCCTACTTACCTGCCAGGTGAGATACTATGATCAGGAAGGTGCTTCTCCCAGGGCAAGGCTCACCCAATGCACTCTGGGTGTGCTGCTCCTACGATTTCCCCAAATGTGGGACACTTGATTACATAATTTGTGTTTCCTCTGGTCGGCTCTCGTATAATTCAGATCTCTTTGTCTCAGGTCTCTCTCCAGCCTAGTTTGCTGTCTGTTTCCATTTCTCTTTTCTTGAGCCGCTCCCTTCTATGCCCTTGTGCACTATCCTGACTTCCCCGTCTGCTTACTTTGTGCCTTCCAACGCACAATGCAAACTACAGGTAGTGCTGCAGGGCCCACACCCTTTTACTTGCTTTACAGAGCAGCTCTGGAGCTGTTACAGTGCCCAGCTGCTGCAAGAAATCAGCTTGAATGCTTCAGGGGCTGGGGCATAGCCAACATGAGCCCCACACCGAAGGAGGGTGGAGGTGTTTAATGCGAACTAGGGGTCATCCAAGCGCCGCAAAAGGCCGCCATGCCCTGCACACCCCTTTTTTATTTTCATATGCAGACGAGGGTTGAAGCCAACTTTGACCCACTGCTTGGATGACATCACCATATGCAAATCCGTCTGCTGCAGGCCTTCCCCCAGGAATGCTTGCATTAGTAGTTGCATTTGGTTTGTTGTTTGGGGGTGCTTCAGTATTAGGCAGCCTTCTGCCCTCCCATGTTCATCTGAAAATATGTGTTCTCCCTGCAGTTGTTGTCCCCAGATGAGAGTTCCCTTGTGCTGCCTCAGTTGAATCTCCTTTTCTTGACAGAGATGTGCCTGAGCAGCGGCCCTCCCCAGCCCTATCCCAAATCATACTTATTTTGCATAGGAGATACCATGGTCATGAAGATTGTTCTCCCAGGGTGAGGTTCATTCATTGCACTCTGGGTATGCTGACCCCTGTGATTTCCCCAAATGTGGGAAACTCGACTGCATTATTTGTGGTAGTGGGGGACTGTGTTTGTGCTTTCCTCTGGTCAGCTCTGGTAAAAGTCAGATTTCTTTGTCTCAGATCTTCCTCTAGCCTTGTTCTTCTTTCGAGAGTTCCCTTGTGCTGCCTCAGTTGGATCTCCTTCACTTGACAGGGGGTGCCCGAGCAGCAATCCTCCACAGCTCTAGCCCAACTCCTACTTACCTGCCAGGTGAGATACTATGATCTTCACTGTTAGGGCAATCAGGATGTGGAATTCCCTGCCAGGGAAGGTGGTAATGGCGGACTCTGTAATTGGATTTAAAAAAGGAATGGATACATTTCTGAATGAAAAAGCTATCCAAGGTTATAATACTTAAAATATCAACATGGTTAATCCGGGGGTAACATGAGTTATAGTAGCTAACTAGTCATAAAACATTATTCAGCAAGTATGTAGAATCATCACAACTTAAAACAGGTTGAACACGATGGGCAATTTGCCTCTATTCAACCTCAAAAACTATGTTACTATATGTTACTATATTACTATGTTACTGTAGTATACAGAACACCACAATGTAATGAGCAGTGATAGTGAGCACTGATGAGGATACTAGAACTGACACTGAGCAGCAAGATGCAGCACTGGAATATTAGTAATGTACTGTAGTATGCTGAGCACCACAATGCAGCACAAGACAATGAGCAGTGATACTGAGCACTGATGAGGATACTACTGAGAACTGACACTGAGCAGGAGAGACACACTACTAGTATTACTGAGCAGCAATAAGTAACCACTGATACTGAGCACTGATATTGAGATTTCCACTGAGAGAACATAGCCACGTCCTCTCCGCTCTCTCTTCAATGCACGAGTAAAAATGGCGGCAACGCGCAGCTCTTTATATGGAATCCGAATCTCGCGAGAATCCGACAGCGGGATGATGACATTTTCCCTTGTTCAGGTTTTCCGAGTCAGGCGGGAACAACCGAGCCTGCCTCGGACCAGTGTAAACCACGTGGAGTTCGTCGGGAATTCGGTTCTCGGAGAACCGAACCCGCTCCTCTATATATACTATATTACTATGTTACTGTAGTATACAGAACACCACAATGCAATGAGCAGTGATAGTGAGCACTGATGAGGATACTAGAACTGACACTGAGCAGCAAGATGCAGCACTGGACTATTAGTAATGTACTGTAGTATGCTGAGCACCACAATGCAGCACAAGACAATGAGCAGTGATACTGAGCACTGATGAGGATACTACTGAGAACTGACACTGAGCAGGAGAGACACACTACTAGTATTACTGAGCAGCAATAAGTAACCACTGATACTGAGCACTGATATTGAGATTTCCACTGAGAGAACATAGCCACGTCCTCTCCGCTCTCTCTTCAATGCACGAGTAAAAATGGCAGCAACGCGCAGCTCTTTATATGGAATCCGAATCTCACGAGAATCTGACAGCGGGATGATGACATTTTCCCTTGTTCAGGTTTTCCAAGTCAGGCGGGAACAACCGAGCCTGCCTCGGACCAGTGTAAACCACGTGGAGTTCGTGGGGAATTCGGTTCTCGGAGAACCGAACCCGCTCCTCTCTACCTTATACCCATCAATTTTTTTTATTTTCAATCTAAGCCCCTGCAGTTTTCTGTAAGCATCTGCTTCGCTATGATGATCAACAAGTCACAAGGGCAAACACTCAGGGCTTGAGGCGTAGATCTTAGGACCAGCTGCTACAAGCATGGCAGAGGTGTCACTATCACTGGTGACACCCAGAGAGGTGGCGAGGGAGATTGTAATGCAGTGCGCGCAGATAAACAGCGCAATGGTAAAAAGGAGGCATGGTTTCATAGGTAGGGGCGTGGCCTGGTGGCCTGAATCTACATTTTGTTGCTCCGGGTGTCCCGGGGGTTGGGGGCTGCACCCGGGGACTAGTGTGTGAGCGGTGCTGGCTCCTGCACAGTGACAGGGCATGGCCACCCAGCATGACGCCTCCCTTCTTGACCATGCTGTAATTGCAGTCGCACTGCAGTTCAGCGTGATCATAAAAAATGGTGTAGGCTCCTGCTGGTGCAGACTGTAGAGAAAAGCTGCTGTGACCACTAGAGGTGAGCGGGTTCGGTTTCTATGAATCCGAACCCGCACGAACTTCATGTTTTTTTCACGGGTCCGAGCAGACTCGGATCCTCCCGCCTTGCTCGGTTAACCCGAGCGCGCCCGAACGTCATCATGACGCTGTCGGATTCTCGCGAGACTCGGATTCTATATAAGGAGCCGCGCGTCGCCGCCATTTTCACACGTGCATTGAGATTGATAGGGAGAGGACGTGGCTGGCGTCCTCTCCATTTAGATTAGGGTTGAGAGAGAGAGAGATTGACCTGAGGCTGTGATACTGTAGAAGAGAGTGCAGAGTTTAGTGACTGACGACCACAGTGACCACCAGATAGTGCAGTTGTTTGTTTTATTTAATATATCCGTTCTCTGCCTGAAAAAAACGATACACACAGTGACTCAGTCACATACCATATCTGTGTGCACTGCTCAGCCCAGTGTGCTGCATCAATGTATATATATATCTGACTGTGCTCAGCTCACACAGCTTATAATTGTGGGGGAGACTGGGGAGCACTGCAGTGCCAGTTATAGGTTATAGCAGGAGCCAGGAGTACATAATATTATATTAAAATTAAACAGTGCACACTTTTGCTGCAGGAGTGCCACTGCCAGTGTGACTAGTGACCAGTGACCTGACCACCAGTATATATAATATTAGTAGTATACTATCTCTTTATCAACCAGTCTATATTAGCAGCAGACACAGTACAGTGCGGTAGTTCACGGCTGTGGCTACCTCTGTGTCGGCACTCGGCAGCCCGTCCATAATTGTATATACCACCTAACCGTGGTTTTTTTTTCTTTCTTTATACATACATACTAGTTACGAGTATACTATCTCTTTATCAACCAGTCTATATTAGCAGCAGACACAGTACAGTGCGGTAGTTCACGGCTGTGGCTACCTCTGTGTCGGCACTCGGCAGCCCGTCCATAATTGTATATACCACCTAACCGTGGTTTTTTTTTCTTTCTTTATACATACATACTAGTTACGAGTATACTATCTCTTTATCAACCAGTCTATATATTAGCAGCAGACACAGTACAGTGCGGTAGTTCACGGCTGTGGCTACCTCTGTGTCGGCACTCGGCAGCCCGTCCATAATTGTATATACCACCTAACCGTGGTTTTTTTTTCTTTCTTTATACATACATACTAGTTACGAGTATACTATCTCTTTATCAACCAGTCTATATATTAGCAGCAGACACAGTACAGTGCGGTAGTTCACGGCTGTGGCTACCTCTGTGTCGGCACTCGGCAGCCCGTCCATAATTGTATATACCACCTAACCGTGGTTTTTTTTTCTTTCTTTATAGTCATACTAGTTACGAGTATACTATCTCTTTATCAACCAGTCTATATTAGCAGCAGACACAGTAAAGTGCGGTAGTTCACGGCTGTGGCTACCTCTGTGTCGGCACTCGGCAGCCCGTCCATAATTGTATATACCACCTAACCGTGGTTTTTTTTCTTTCTTTATACATACATACTAGTTACGAGTATACTATCTCTTTATCAACCAGTCTATATTAGCAGCAGACACAGTACAGTGCGGTAGTTCACGGCTGTGGCTACCTCTGTGTCGGCACTCGGCAGCCCGTCCATAATTGTATATACCACCTAACCGTGGTTTTTTTTTTCTTTCTTTATACATACATACTAGTTACGAGTATACTATCTCTTTATCAATCAGTCTATATATTAGCAGCAGACACAGTACAGTGCGGTAGTTCACGGCTGTGGCTACCTCTGTGTCGGCACTCGGCAGCCCGTCCATAATTGTATACTAGTATCCAATCCATCCATCTCCATTGTTTACCTGAGGTGCCTTTTAGTTGTGCCTATTAAAATATGGAGAACAAAAATGTTGAGGTTCCAAAATTAGGGAAAGATCAAGATCCACTTCCACCTCGTGCTGAAGCTGCTGCCACTAGTCATGGCCGAGACGATGAAATGCCAGCAACGTCGTCTGCCAAGGCCGATGCCCAATGTCATAGTACAGAGCATGTCAAATCCAAAACACCAAATATCAGTAAAAAAAGGACTCCAAAACCTAAAATAAAATTGTCGGAGGAGAAGCGTAAACTTGCCAATATGCCATTTACCACACGGAGTGGCAAGGAACGGCTGAGGCCCTGGCCTATGTTCATGGCTAGTGGTTCAGCTTCACATGAGGATGGAAGCACTCAGCCTCTCGCTAGAAAAATGAAAAGACTAAAGCTGGCAAAAGCAGTAGCACCGTAAAGAACTGTGCGTTCTTCGAAATCCCAAATCCACAAGGAGAGTCCGACTCCAATTGTGTCGGTTGCGATGCCTGACCTTCCCAACACTGGACGTGAAGAGCATGCGCCTTCCACCATTTGCACGCCCCCTGCAAGTGATGGAAGGAGCACCCGCAGTCCAGTTCCTGATAGTCAGATTGAAGATGTCAGTGTTGAAGTACACCAGGATGAGGAGGATATGGGTGTTGCTGGCGCTGGGGAGGAAATTGACCAGGAGGATTCTGATGGTGAGGTGGTTTGTTTAAGTCAGGCACCCGGGGAGACACCTGTTGTCCGTGGTAGGAATATGGCCGTTGACATGCCTGGTGAAAATACCAAAAAAATCAGCTCTTCGGTGTGAAAGTATTTCACCAGAAATGCGGACAACAGGTGTCAAGCCGTGTGTTCCCTTTGTCAAGCTGTAATAAGTAGGGGTAAGGACGTTAACCACCTCGGAACATCCTCCCTTATACGTCACCTGCAGCGCATTCATAATAAGTCAGTGACAAGTTCAAAAACTTTGGGTGACAGCGGAAGCAGTCCACTGACCAGTAAATCCCTTCCTCTTGTAACCAAGCTCACGCAAACCACCCCACCAACTCCCTCAGTGTCAATTTCCTCCTTCCCCAGGAATGCCAATAGTCCTGCAGGCAATGTCACTGGCAATTCTGACGAGTCCTCTCCTGCCTGGGATTCCTCCGATGCATCCTTGCGTGTAACGCCTACTGCTGCTGGCGCTGCTGTTGTTGCTGCTGGGAGTCGATGGTCATCCCAGAAGGGAAGTCGTAAGCACACTTTTACTACTTCCACCAAGCAATTGACTGTCCAACAGTCCTTTGCGAGGAAGATGAAATATCACAGCAGTCATCCTGTTGCAAAGCGGATAACTGAGGCCTTGACAACTATGTTGGTTTTAGACGTGCGTCCGGTATCCGCCGTTAGTTCACAGGGAACTAGACAATTTCTTGAGGTAGTGTGCCCCCGTTACCAAATACCATCTAGGTTCCACTTCTCTATGCAGGCGATACCGAGAATGTACACGGACATCAGAAAAAGACTCACCAGTGTCCTAAAAAATGCAGTTGTACCCAATGTCCACTTAACCACGGACATGTGGACAAGTGGAGCAGGGCAGGGTCAGGACTATATGACTGTGACAGCCCACTGGGTAGATGTATGGACTCCCGCCGCAAGAACAGCAGCGGCGGCACCAGTAGCAGCATCTCGCAAACGCCAACTCTTTCCTAGGCAGGCTACGCTTTGTATCACCGGTTTCCAGAATACGCACACAGCTGAAAACCTCTTACGGCAACTGAGGAAGATCATCGCGGAATGGCTTACCCCAATTGGACTCTCCTGTGGATTTGTGGCATCGGACAACGCCAGCAATATTGTGTGTGCATTAAATCTGGGCCAATTCCAGCACGTCCCATGTTTTGCACATACCTTGAATTTGGTGGTGCAGAATTTTTTTAAAAACGACAGGGGCGTGCAAGAGATGCTGTCGGTGGCCAGAAGAATTGCGGGACACTTTCGGCGTACAGGCACCACGTACAGAAAACAGGAGCACCACCAAAAACTACTGAACCTGCCCTGCCATCATCTGAAGCAAGAAGTGGTAACGAGGTGGAATTCAACCCTGTATATGCTTCAGAGGTTGGAGGAGCAGCAAAAGGCCATTCAAGCCTATACAATTGAGCACGATATAGGAGGTGGGATGCACCTGTCTCAAGCGCAGTGGAGAATGATTTCAACGTTGTGCAAGGTTCTGATGCCCTTTGAACTTGCCACACGTGAAGTCAGTTCAGACACTGCCAGCCTGAGTCAGGTCATTCCCCTCATCAGGCTTTTGCAGAAGAAGCTGGAGACATTGAAGGAGGAGCTAACACGGAGCGATTCCGCTAGGCATGTGGGACTTGTGGATGGAGCCCTTAATTCGCTTAGCAAGGATTCACGGGTGGTCAATCTGTTGAAATCAGAGCACTACATTTTGGCCACCGTGCTCGATCCTAGATTTAAAGCCTACCTTGGATCTCTCTTTCCGGCAGACACAAGTCTGCTGGGGTTCAAACACCTGCTGGTGAGTAAATTGTCAAGTCAAGCGGAACGCGACCTGTCAACAACATCTCCTCCTTCACATTCTCCCGCAACTGGGGGTGCGAGGAAAAGGCTCAGAATTCCGAGCCCACCCGCTGGCGGTGATGCAGGGCAGTCTGGAGCGACTGCTGATGCTGACATCTGGTCCGGACTGAAGGACCTGACAACGATTACGGACATGTCGTCTACTGTCACTGCATATGATTCTCTCCCCATTGAAAGAATGGTGGAGGATTATATGAGTGACCGCATCCAAGTAGGCACGTCACACAGTCCGTACTTATACTGGCAGGAAAAAGAGGCAATTTGGAGGCCCTTGCACAAACTGGCTTTATTCTACCTAAGTTGCCCTCCCACAAGTGTGTACTCCGAAAGAGTGTTTAGTGCCGCCGCTCACCTTGTCAGCAATCGGCGTACGAGGTTACATCCAGAAAATGTGGAGAAGATGATGTTCATTAAAATGAATTATAATCAATTCCTCCGTGGAGACATTGACCAGCAGCAATTGCCTCCACAAAGTACACAGGGAGCTGAGATGGTGGATTCCAGTGGGGACAAATTGATAATCTGTGAGGAGGGGGATGTACACGGTGATATATCGGAGGATGATGATGAGGTGGACATCTTGCCTCTGTAGAGCCAGTTTGTGCAAGGAGAGATTAATTGCTTCTTTTTTGGTGGGGGTCCAAACCAACCCGTCATATCAGTCACAGTCGTGTGGCAGACCCTGTCACTGAAATGATGGGTTGGTTAAAGTGTGCATGTCCTGTTTATACAACATAAGGGTGGGTGGGAGGGCCCAAGGACAATTCCATCTTGCACCTCTTTTTTCTTTTCTTTTTCTTTGCGTCATGTGCTGTTTGGGGAGGGTTTTTTGGAAGGGACATCCTGCGTGACACTGCAGTGCCACTCCTAGATGGGCCCGGTGTTTGTGTCGGCCACTAGGGTCGCTTATCTTACTCACACAGCTACCTCATTGCGCCTCTTTTTTTCTTTGCGTCATGTGCTGTTTGGGGAGGGTTTTTTGGAAGGGACATCCTGCGTGACACTGCAGTGACACTCCTAGATGGGCCCGGTGTTTGTGTCGGCCACTAGGGTCGCTTATCTTACTCACACAGCTACCTCATTGCGCCTCTTTTTTTCTTTGCGTCATGTGCTGTTTGGGGAGGGTTTTTTGGAAGGGACATCCTGCGTGACACTGCAGTGCCACTCCTAGATGGGCCCGGTGTTTGTGTCGGCCACTAGGGTCGCTAATCTTACTCACACAGCTACCTCATTGCGCCTCTTTTTTTCTTTGCGTCATGTGCTGTTTGGGGAGGGTTTTTTGGAAGGGCCATCCTGCGTGACACTGCAGTGCCACTCCTAGATGGGCCCGGTGTTTGTGTCGGCCACTAGGGTCGCTTTTCTTACTCACACAGCGACCTCGGTGCAAATTTTAGGACTAAAAATAATATTGTGAGGTGTGAGGTATTCAGAATAGACTGAAAATGAGTGGAAATTATGGTTTTTGAGGTTAATAATACTTTGGGATCAAAATGACCGCCAAATTCTATGATTTAAGCTGTTTTTTAGGTTTTTTGGAAAAAAACACCCGAATCCAAAACACACCCGAATCCGACAAAAAAAATTCGGTGAGGTTTTGCCAAAACGCGGTCGAACCCAAAACACGGCCGCGGAACCGAACCCAAAACCAAAACACAAAACCCGAAAAATTTCCGGCGCTCATCTCTAGTGACCACGCCCCCTGTGTCTCCTCCGTTGCAGACCCCATTTTGAAGCCTTGCCCCCGGACTAAGAGAAAAGAATGCCCTTGCGCACTATCCTGACTTCTCCTCCCGTCTGCTTAATTTGTGCCTTCCAACGCACAATGCGAACAACAGGTGGTGCTGCAGGGCCCACACCCTTTTACTTGCCTTACAGAACAGCTCTGGAGCTGTTACAGTGCCCAGCTGCTGCAAGAAATCAGCTTGAATGCATCAGGGGATGGGGCATGGCCAACATGAGCCCCACACCAAAGGAGGGTGGGGGTGTTTAATGCGAACTAGGGGTCATCCAAGCACTGCAAAAGGCCGCCATGCCCTGCATGCCCCTTTTCTCTTTTCATATGCAGATGAGGGTTCCAGTCAACTTTGGCCCACTGCTTGGATAACATCACCGTATGCAAATCCGTCTGCTGCAGACCTTCCCCCAGGAGTGCTTGTACTAGTTGTTGCATATGGACCCTCATTCCGAGTCGTTCGCTCTGTAAATTTCATCGCATCGCAGTGAAATTCTGCTTAGTACGCATGCGCAATATTCGCACTGCGACTGCGCCAAGTAATTTTACAATGAAGAAAGTATTTTTACTCACGGCTTTTTCTTCGCTCCGGCGATCGTAATGTGATTGACAGGAAATGGGTGTTACTGGGCGGAAACAGGCCGTTTTATGGGCGTGTGGGAAAAAACGCTACAGTTTCCGGAAAAAACGCAGGAGTGGCCGGAGAAACGGGGGAGTGTCTGGGCGAACTCTGGGAGTGTTTGTGACGTCAAACCAGGAACGACAAGCACTGAACTGATCGCAGATGCCGAGTAAGTCTGAAGCTACTCTGAAACTGCTAAGTAGTTTGTAATCGCAATATTGCAAATACATCGGTCACAATTTTAAGAAGCTAAGATTCACTCCCAGTAGGCGGCGGCTTAGCGTGTGTAACTCTGCTAAAATCGCCTTGCGAGCGATCAACTCGGAATGAGGGCCATGGTTTGATATTTGATGGTGCTTCAGTATTAGGCAGCCTTCCGCCCTCCCATGTTCATCTGAAAAGATGTGGTCTCCCTGCAGTTGTTGTCCCCAGATGAGAGTTCCCTTGTGCTGCCTCAGTTGAATCTCCTTTACTTGACAGAGATGTGCCTGAGCAGCGGCCCTCACCAGCCCTATCCCAAATCATACTTATTTTGCATAGGAGATACCATGGTCATGAAGATTGTTCTCCCAGGGTGAGGTTCATTCATTGCATTCTGGGTATGCTGACCCCTGTGATTTTCCCAAATGTGGGAAACTCGACTGCATTATTTGTGGTAGTGGGGGACTGTGTTTGTGCTTTCCTCTGGTCAGCTCTGGTAAAAGTCAGATTTCTTTGTCTCAGATCTTCCTCTAGCCTTGTTCTTCCTTCGAGAGTTCCCTGGTGCTGCATCAGTTGGATCTCCTTCACTTCACAGGGGGGAACCCGAGCAGCGACCCTCCCCAGCTCTAGCCCAACTCCTACTTACCTGCCAGGTGAGATACTATGATCATGAAGGTGCTTCTCCCAGGGCAAGGCTCAACCATTGCACTCTGGGTGTGCTGCTCCTGCGATTTCCCCAAATGTGGGAAACTTGACTCCATAATTTGTGTTTCCCCTCGTCGGCTCTCGTATAATTCAGATCTCTTTGTCTCAGGTCTCTCTCCAGCCTAGTTTGCTGTCTGTTTCCACTTCTCTTTTCTTCAGCCGCTCCCTTCTATACCCTTGTGCACTATCCTGACTTCTCCTCCCGTCTGCTTACTTTGTGCCTTCCAATGCACAATGCAAACTACAGGTAGTGCTGCAGGGCCCACACCCTTTTACTTGCCTTACAGAGCAGCTCTGGAGCTGTTACAGTGCCCAGCTGCTGCAAGAAATCAGCTTGAATGCTTCAGGGGATGGGGCATGGCCAACATGAGCCCCACACCAAAGGAGGGTGGAGGTGTTTAATGCGAACTAGGGGTAATCCAAGCACCGCAAAAGGCCGCCATGCCCTGCACGCCCCTTTTCTCTTTTCATATGCAGATGAGGGTTGAAGCCAACTTTGACCCACTGCTTGGATGACATCACCGTATGCAAATCCGTCTTCTGCAGAACTTTCCCCAGGAATGCTTGCACTAGTTGTTGCATTTGGTTTGTTGTTTGGGGGTGCTTCAGTATTAGGCAGCCTTCTGCCCTCCCATGTTCATCTGAAAATATGTGTTCTCCCTGCAGTTGTTGTCCCCAGATGAGAGTTCCCTTGTGCTGCCTCCGTTAAATCTCCTTTACTTGACAGAGATGTGCATGAGCAGCGGCCCTCCCCAGCCCTATTCCAAATCATACTTATTTTGCATAGGAGATACCATGGTCATGAAGATTTTTCTCCCAGGGTGAGGTTCATTCATTGCATTTTGGGTATGCTGACCCCTGTGATTTCCCCAAATGTGGGAAACTCAACTGCATTATTTGTGGTAGTGGGGGACTGTGTTTGTGCTTTCCTCTGGTCAGCTCTGGTAAAAGTCAGATTTCTTTGTCTCAGATTTTCCTCTAGCCTTGTTCTTCTTTCGAGAGTTCCCTTGTGCTGCCTTAGTTGGATCTCCTTCACTTTACAGGGGGGTACCCGAGCAGCGACCCTCCCCAGCTCTAGCCCAACTCCTACTTACCTGCCAGGTGAGATACTATGATCATGAAGGTGCTTCTCCCAGGGCAAGGCTCACCCATTGCACTCTGGGTGTGCTGCTCCTGCGATTTCCCCAAATGTGGGAAACTTGACTGTATAATTTGTGTTTCCCCTGGTCGGCTCTCGTATAATTCAGATCTCTTTGTCTCAGGTCTCTCTCCAGCCTAGTTTGCTGTCTGTTTCCACTTCTCTTTTCTTGAGCCGCTCCCTTCTATGCCCTTGCGCACTATCCTGACTTCTCCTCCTGTCTGCTTACTTTGTGCCTTCCAACGCACAATGCGAACTACAGGTAGTGCTGCAGGGCCCACACCCTTTTACTTGCCTTACAGAGCAGCTCTGGAGCTGTTACAGTGCCCAGCTGCTGCAAGAAATCAGCTTGAATGCTTCAGGGGCTGGGGCATAGCCAACATGAGCCCCACACCAAAGGAGGGTGGAGGTGTTTAATGCAAACTAGGGGTCAGCCAAGCGCCGCAAAAGGCCACCATGCCCTGCACGCCCCTTTTCTCTTTTCATATGCAGACGAGGGTTGAAGCCAACTTTGACCCACTGCTTGGATGACATCACCATATGCAAATCCATCTGCGGCAGGCCTTCCCCCAGGAATGCTTGCACTAGTTGTTGCATTTGGTTTGTTGTTTGGGGGTGCTTCAGTATTAGGCAGTCTTCTGCCCTCCCATGTTCATCTGAAAATATATGTTCTCCCTGCAGTTGTTGTCCCAAGATGAGAGTTCCCTTGTGCTGCCTCAGTTGAATCTCCTTTACTTGACAGAGATGTGCCTGAGCAGCGGCCCTCCCCAGCCCTATTCCAAATCATACTTATTTTGCATAGGAGATACCATGGTCATGAAGATTTTTCTCCCAGGGTGAGGTTCATTCATTGCATTTTGGGTATGCTGACCCCTGTGATTTCCCCAAATGTGGGAAACTTGACTGCATTATTTGTGGTAGTGGGAGACTGTGTTTGTGCTTTCCTCTGGTCAGCTCTGGTAAAAGTCAGATTTCTTTGTCTCAGATCTTCCTCTAGCCTTGTTCTTCTTTCGAGAGTTCCCTGGTGCTGCCTCAGTTGGATCTCCTTCACTTCACAGGGGGGAACCCGAGCAGCGACCCTCCCCAGCTCTAGCCCAACTCCTACTTACCTGCCAGGTGAGATACTATGATCATGAAGGTGCTTCTCCCAGGGCAAGGCTCACCCATTGCACTCTGGGTGTGCTGCCCCTGCGATTTCCCCAAATGTGGGAAACTTGACTGCATAATTTGTGTTTCCCCTGGTCGGCTCTCGTATAATTCAGATCTCTTTGTCTCAGGTCTCTCTCCAGCCTAGTTTGCTGTCTGTTTCCACTTCTCTTTTCTTCAGCCGCTCCCTTCTATACCCTTGTGCACTATCCTGACTTCTCCTCCCGTCTGCTTACTTTGTGCCTTCCAATGCACAATGCAAACTACAGGTAGTGCTGCAGGGCCCACACCCTTTTACTTGCCTTACAGAGCAGCTCTGGAGCTGTTACAGTGCCCAGCTGCTGCAAGAAATCTGCTTGAATGCTTCAGGGGATGGGGCATGGCCAACATGAGCCCCACACCAAAGGAGGGTGGAGGTGTTTAATGCGAACTAGGGGTCATCCAAGCACCGTAAAAGGCCGCCATGCCCTGCACGCCCCTTTTCTCTTTTCATATGCAGATGAGGGTTGAAGCCAACTTTGACCCACTGCTTGGATGACATCACCGTATGCAAATCCGTCTTCTGCAGAACTTCCCCCAGGAATGCTTGCACTAGTTGTTGCATTTGGTTTGTTGTTTGGGGGTGCTTCAGTATTAGGCAGCCTTCTGCCCTCCCATGTTCATCTGAAAATATGTGTTCTCCCTGCAGTTGTTGTCCCCAGATGAGAGTTCCCTTGTGCTGCCTCAGTTGAATCTCCTTTACTTGACAGAGATGTGCATGAGCAGCGGCCCTCCCCAGCCCTATTCCAAATCATACTTATTTTGCATAGGAGATACCATGGTCATGAAGATTGTTCTCCCAGAGTGAGGTTCATTCATTGCATTTTGGGTATGCTGACCCCTGTGATTTCCCCAAATGTGGGAAACTCAACTGCATTATTTGTGGTAGTGGGGGACTGTGTTTGTGCTTTCCTCTGGTCAGCTCTGGTAAAAGTCAGATTTCTTTGTCTCAGATTTTCCTCTTGCCTTGTTCTTCTTTCGAGAGTTCCCTTGTGCTGCCTCAGTTGGATCTCCTTCACTTTACAGGGGGGTACCCGAGCAGCGACCCTCCCCAGCTCTAGCCCAACTCCTACTTACCTGCCAGGTGAGATACTATGATCATGAAGGTGCTTCTCCCAGGGCAAGGCTCACCCATTGCACTCTGGGTGTGCTGCTCCTGCGATTTCCCCAAATGTGGGAAACTTGACTGCATAATTTGTGTTTCCCCTGGTCGGCTCTCGTATAATTGAGATCTCTTTGTCTCAGGTCTCTCTCCAGCCTAGTTTGCTGTCTGTTTCCACTTCTCTTTTCTTCAACCGCTCCCTTCTATACCCTTGTGCACTATCCTGACTTCTCCTCCCGTCTGCTTACTTTGTGCCTTTGAATGCACAATGCAAACTACAGGTAGTGCTGCAGGGCCCACACCCTTTTACTTGCCTTACAGAGCAGCTCTGGAGCTGTTACAGTGCCCAGCTGCTGCAAGAAATCTGCTTGAATGCTTCAGGGGCTGGGGCATAGCCAACATGAGCCCCACACCGAAGGAGGGTGGAGGTGTTTAATGCAACCTAGGGGTCGGTCAAGCGCCGCAAAAGGCCACCATGCCCTGCACGCCCCTTTTCTGTTTTCATATGCAGACAAGGGTTGAAGCTAACTTTGACCCACTGCTTGGATGACATCACCATATGCAAATCCGTCTGCGGCAGGCCTTCCCCCAGGAATGCTTGCACTAGTTGTTGCATTTGGTTTGTTGTTTGGGTGTGCTTCAGTATTAGTCAGCCTTCTGCTCCACCCTCCTTTGGTGTGGGGCTCATGTTGGCCATGTCCCATCCCCTGAAGCATTCAAGCAGATTTCTTGCAGCAGCTGGGCACTGTAACAGCTCCAGAGCTGCTCTGTAAGGCAAGTAAAAGGGTGTGGGCCCTGCAGCACTACCTGTAGTTTGCATTGTGCATTGGAAGGCACAAAGTAAGCAGACGGGAGGAGAAGTCAGGATAGTGCACAAGGGTATAGAAGGGAGCGGCTGAAGAAAAGAGAAGTGGAAACAGACAGCAAACTAGGCTGGAGAGAGATCTGAGACAAAGAGATCTGAATTATACGAGAGCCGACCAGGGGAAACACAAATTATGCAGTCAAGTTTCCCACATTTGGGGAAATCGCAGGAGCAGCACACCCAGAGTGCAATGGGTGAGCCTTGCCCTGGGAGAAGCACCTTCATGATCATAGTATCTCACCTGGCAGGTAAGTAGTAGTTGGGCTAGAGCTGGGGAGGGTCGCTGCTCGGGCACCCCCCTGTTAAGTGAAGGAGATCCAACTGAGGCAGCACAAGGGAACTCTCAAAAGAAGAACAAGGCTAGAGGAAGATCTGAAACAAAGAAATCTGACTTTTACCAGAGCTGACCAGAAGAAAACACAAACACAGTCCCCCACTACCACAAATAAAGCAATCGAGTTTCCCACATTTGGGGAAATCACAGGGGTCAGCATACCCAAAATGCAATGAATGAACCTCACCTCAACTGCTTTATTTGTGGTAGTGGGGGACTGTGTTTGTGTTTTCTTCTGGTCAGCTCTGGTAAAAGTCAGATTTCTTTGTTTCAGATCTTCCTCTAGCCTTGTTCTTCTTTTGAGAGTTCCCTTGTGCTGCCTCAGTTGGATTTCCTTCACTTAACAGGGGGGTGCCCGACCAGCGACCCTCCCCAGCTCTAGCCCAACTCCTACTTACCTGCCAGGTGAGATACTATGATCATGAAGGTGCTTCTCCCAGGGCAAGGCTCACCCATTGCACTCTGGGTGTGCTGCCCCTGCGATTTCCCCAAATGTGGGAAACTTGACTGCATAATTTGTGTTTCCCCTGGTCGGCTCTCGTATAATTCAGATCTCTTTGTCTCAGATCTCTCTCCAGCCTAGTTTGCTGTCTGTTTCCACTTCTCTTTTCTTCAGCCGCTCCCTTCTATACCCTTGTGCACTATCCTGACTTCTCCTCCTGTCTGCTTACTTTGTGCCTTCCAATGCACAATGCAAACTACAGGTAGTGCTGCAGGGCCCACACCCTTTTACTTGCCTTACAGAGCAGCTCTTGAGCTCTTACAGTGCCCAGCTGCTGCAAGAAATCTGCTTGAAAGCTTCAGGGGATGGGGCATGGCCAACATGAGCCCCACACCAAAGCAGGGTGCAGCAGAAGGCTGCCTAATACTGAAGCACCCCCAAACAACAAACCAAATGCAACAACTAGTGCAAGCATTCCTGGGGGTAGGCCTGCCGCAGATGGATTTGCATATGGTGATGTCATCCAAGCAGTGGGTCAAAGTTGGCTTCAACCCTCGTCTGCATATGAAAACAGAAAAGGGGCGTGCAGGGCATGGTGGCCTTTTGCGGCGCTTGACTGACCCCTAGTTTGCATTAAACACCTCCACCCTCCTTCGGTGTGGGGCTGATGTTGGCTATGCCCCAGCCCCTGAAGCATTCAAGCTGATTTCTTGCAGCAGCTGGGCACTGTAACAGCTCCAGAGCTGCTCTGTAAGGCAAGTAAAAGGGTGTGGGCCCTGAAGCACTACCTGTAGTTTGCATTGTGCATTGGAAGGCACAAAGTAAGCAGACGGGAGGAGAAGTCAGGATAGTGCACAAGGGTATAGAAGGGAGCGGCTGAAGAAAAGAGAAGTGGAAACAGACAGCAAACTAGGCTGGAGAGAGACCTGAGACAAAGAGATCTCAATTATACGAGAGCCGACCAGGGGAAACACAAATTATGCAGTCAAGTTTCCCACATTTGGGGAAATCGCAGGAGCAGCACACCCAGAGTACAATGGGTGAGCCTTGCCCTGGGAGAAGCACCTTCATGATCATAGTATCTCACCTGGCAGGTAAGTAGGAGTTGGGCTAGAGCTGGGGAGGGTCGCTGCTCGGGTACCCCCCTGTAAAGTGAAGGAGATCCAACTAAGGCAGCACAAGGGAACTCTCGAAAGAAGAACAAGGCTAGAGGAAAATCTGAGACAAAGAAATCTGACTTTTACTAGAGCTGACCAGAGGAAAGCACAAACACAGTCCCCCACTACCACAAATAATGCAGTTGAGTTTCCCACATTTGGGGAAATCACAGGGGTCAGCATACCCAAAATGCAATGAATGAACCTCACCCTGGGAGAAAAATCTTCATGACCATGGTATCTCCTATGCAAAATAAGTATGATTTGGAATAGGGCTGGGGAGGGCCGCTGCTCATGCACATCTCTGTCAAGTAAAGGAGATTCAACTGAGGCAGCACAAGGGTACTCTCATCTGGGGACAACAACTGCAGGGAGAACATATATTTTCAGATGAACATGGGAGGGCAGAAGGCTGCCTAATACTGAAGCACCCCCAAACAACAAACCAAATGCAACAACTAGTGCAAGCATTCCTGGGGGAAGGCCTGCCGCAGATGGATTTGCATATGGTGATGTCATCCAAGCAGTGGGTCAAAGTTGGCTTCAACCCTCGTCTGCATATGAAAAGAGAAAAGGGGCGTGCAGGGCATGGTGGCCTTTTGCGGCGCTTGGCTGACCCCTAGTTTGCATTAAACACCTCCACCCTCCTTTGGTGTGGGGCTCATGTTGGCTATACCCCAGCCCCTGAAGCATTCAAGCTGATTTCTTGCAGCAGCTGGGCACTGTAACAGCTCCAGAGCTGCTCTGTAAGGCAAGTAAAAGGGTGTGGGCCCTGCAGCACTACCTGTAGTTCGCATTGTGCGTTGGAAGGCACAAAGTAAGCGGACAGGAGGAGAAGTCAGGATAGTGCGCAAGGGCATAGAAGGGAGCGGCTCAAGAAAAGAGAAGTGGAAACAGACAGCAAACTAGGCTGGAGAGAGACCTGAGACAAAGAGATCTGAATTATACGAGAGCCGACCAGGGGAAACACAAATTATGCAGTCAAGTTTCCCACATTTGGGGAAATCGCAGGAGCAGCACACCCAGAGTGCAATGGGTGAGCCTTGCCCTGGGAGAAGCACCTTCATGATCATAGTATCTCACCTGGCAGGTAAGTAGGAGTTGGGCTAGAGCTGGGGAGGATCGCTGCTCGGGTACCCCCCTGTAAACTGAAGGAGATCCAACTGAGGCAGCACAAGGGAACTCTCGAAAGAAGAACAAGGCTAGAGGAAAATCTGAGACAAAGAAATCTGACTTTTACCAGAGCTGACCAGAGGAAAGCACAAACACAGTCCCCCACTACCACAAATAATGCAGTCAAGTTTCCCACATTTGGGGAAATCACAGGGGTCAGCATACCCAAAATGCAATGAATGAACCTCACCCTGGGAGAACAATCTTCATGACCATGGTATCTCCTATGCAAAATAAGTATGATTTGGAATAGGGCTGGGGAGGGCCGCTGCTCATGCACATCTCTGTCAAGTAAAGGAGATTCAACTGAGGCAGCACAAGGGAACTCTCATCTGGGGACAACAACTGCAGGGAGAACACATATTTTCAGATGAACATGGGAGGGCAGAAGGCTGCCTAATACTGAAGCACCCCCAAACAACAAACCAAATGCAACAACTAGTGCAAGCATTCCTGGGGGAAGTTCTATAGAAGACGGATTTGCATACAGTGATGTCATCCAAGCAGTGGGTCAAAGTTGGCTTCAACCCTCATCTGCATATGAAAAGAGAAAAGGAGCGTGCAGGGCATGGCGGCCTTTTGCGGTGCTTGGATGACCCCTAGTTCGCATTAAACACCTCCACCCTCCTTTGGTGTGGGGCTCATGTTGGCCATGCCCCATCCCCTGAAGCATTCAAGCAGATTTCTTGCAGCAGCTGGGCACTGTAACATCTCCAGAGCTGCTCTGTAAGGCAAGTAAAAGGGTGTGGGCCCTGCAGCACTACCTGTAGTTTGCATTGTGCATTGGAAGGCACAAAGTAAGCAGACGGGAGGAGAAGTCAGGATAGTGCACAAGGGTATAGAAGGGAGCGGCTGAAGAAAAGAGAAGTGGAAACAGACAGCAAACTAGGTTGGAGAGAGACCTGAGACAAAGAGATCTGAATTATACGAGAGCCGACCAGGGGAAACACAAATTATGCAGTTAAGTTTCCCACATTTGGGGAAATCGCAGGGGCAGCACACCCAGAGTGCAATGGGTGAGCCTTGCCCTGGGAGAAGCACCTTCATGATCATAGTATCTCACCTGGCAGGTAAGTAGGAGTTGGGCTAGAGCTGGGGAGGGTCTCTGCTTGGGCACCCCCCTGTCAAGTGAAGGAGATCCAACTGAGGCAGCACAAGGGAACTCTCGAAAGAAGAACAAGGCTAGAGGAAGATCTGAAACAAAGAAATCTGACTTTTACCAGAGCTGACCAGAGGAACACACAAACACAGTCCCCCACTACCACAAATAAAGCAGTCGAGTTTCCCACATTTGGGGAAATCACAGGGGTCAGCATACCCAGAATGCAATGAATGAACCTCACCCTGGGAGAATAATCTTCATGACCATGGTATCTCCTATGCAAAATAAGTATGATTTGGGATAGAGCTGGGGAGGGCCGCTGCTCAGGCACATCTCTGTCAAGTTAAGGAGATTCAACTGAGGCAGCACAAGGTAACTCTCATCTGGGGACAACAACTGCAGGGAGAACACATATTTTCAGATGAACATGGGAGGGCAGAAGGCTGCCTAATACTGAAGCACCCCCAAACAACAAACCAAATGCAACAACTAGTGCAAGCATTCCTGGGGGAAGTTCTGCAGAAGACGGATTTGCATATGGTAATGTCATCCAAGCAGTGGGTCAAAGTTGGCTTCAACCCTCGTCTGCATATGAAAACAGAAAAGGGGCGTGCAGGGCATGGTGGCCTTTTGCGGCGCTTGTCTGACCCCTAGTTTGCATTAAACACCTCCACCCTCCTTCGGTGTGGGGCTCATGTTGGCTATGCCCCAGCCCCTGAAGCATTCAAGCTGATTTCTTGCAGCAGCTGGGCACTGTAACAGCTCCAGAGCTGCTCTGTAAGGCAAGTAAAAGGGTGTGGGCACTGCAGCACTACCTGTAGTTTGCATTGTGCATTGGAAGGCACAAAGTAAGCAGACGGGAGGAGAAGTCAGGATAGTGCACAAGGGTATAGAAGGGAGCGGCTGAAGAAAAGAGAAGTGGAAACAGACAGCAAACTAGGCTGGAGAGAGACCTGAGACAAAGAGATCTGAATTATACGAGAGCCGACCAGGGGAAACACAAATTATGCAGTCAAGTTTCCCACATTTGGGGAAATCGCAGGAGCAGCACACCCAGAGTACAATGGGTGAGCCTTGCCCTGGGAGAAGCACCTTCATGATCATAGTATCTCACCTGGCAGGTAAGTAGGAGTTGGGCTAGAGCTGGGGAGGGTCGCTGCTCGGGTACCCCCCTGTAAAGTGAAGGAGATCCAACTGAGGCAGCACAAGGGAACTCTCGAAAGAAGAACAAGGCTAAAGGAAAATCTGAGACAAAGAAATCTGACTTTTACCAGAGCTGACCAGAGGAAAGCACAAACACAGTCTCCCACTACCACAAATAATGCAGTCGAGTTTCCCACATTTGGGGAAATCACAGGGGTCAGCATACCCAAAATGCAATGAATGAACCTCACCCTGGGAGAAAAATCTTCATGACCATGGTATCTCCTATGCAAAATAAGTATGATTTGGAATAGGGCTGGGGAGGGCCGCTGCTCATGCACATCTCTGTCAAGTAAAGGAGATTCAACTGAGGCAGCACAAGGGAACTCTCATCTTGGGACAACAACTGCAGGGAGAACATATATTTTCAGATGAACATGGGAGGGCAGAAGGCTGCCTAATACTGAAGCACCCCCAAACAACAAACCAAATGCAACAACTAGTGCAAGCATTCCTGGGGGATGGCCTGCCGCAGATGGATTTGCATATGGTGATGTCATCCAAGCAGTGGGTCAAAGTTGGCTTCAACCCTCGTCTGCATATGAAAAGAGAAAAGGGGCGTGCAGGGCATGGCGGCCTTTTGCAGCGCTTGCATGACCCCTAGTTTGCATTACACACCTCCTCCCTCCTTCGGTGTGGGGCTCATGTTGGCTATGCCCCAGCCCCTGAAGCATTCAAGCTGATTTCTTGCAGCAGCTGGGCACTGTAACTGCTCCAGAGCTACTCTGTAAGGCAAGTAAAAGGGTGTGGGCCCTGCAGCACTACCTGTAGTTCGCATTGTGCGTTGGAAGGCACGAAGTAAGCAGACGGGAGAAGTCAGGATAGTGCGCAAGGGCATAGAAGGGAGCGGCTCAAGAAAAGAGAAGTGGAAACAGACAGCAAACTAGGCTGGAGAGAGACCTGAGACAAAGAGATCTGAATTATACGAGAGCCGACGAGGGGAAACACAAATTATGCAGTCAAGTTTCCCACATTTGGGGAAATCGCAGGAGCAGCACACCCAGAGTGCAATGGTTGAGCCTTGCCCTGGGAGAAGCACCTTCATGATCATAGTATCTCACCTGGCAGGTAAGTAGGAGTTGGGCTAGAGCTGGGGAGGGTCGCTGCTCGGGTTCCCCCCTGTGAAGTGAAGGAGATCCAACTGATGCAGCACCAGGGAACCCTCGAAAGAAGAACAAGGCTAGAGGAAGTTCTGAGACAAAGAAATCTGACTTTTACCAGAGCTGACCAGAGGAAAGCACAAACACAGTCCCCCACTACCACAAATAATGCAGTTGAGTTTCCCACATTTGGGAAAATCACAGGGGTCAGCATACCCAGAATGCAATGAATGAACCTCACCCTGGGAGAACAATCTTCATGACCATGGTATCTCCTATGCAAAATAAGTATGATTTGGGATAGGGCTGGTGAGGGCCGCTGCTCAGGCACATCTCTGTCAAGTAAAGGAGATTCAACTGAGGCAGCACAAGGGAACTCTCATCTGGGGACAACAACTGCAGGGAGACCACATCTTTTCAGATGAACATGGGAGGGCGGAAGGCTGCCTAATACTGAAGCACCATCAAATATCAAACCATGGCCCTCATTCCGAGTTGATCGCTCGCAAGGCGATTTTAGCAGAGTTACACACGCTAAGCCGCCGCCTACTGGGAGTGAATCTTAGCTTCTTAAAATTGCGACCGATGTATTCGCAATATTGCGATTACAAACTACTTAGCAGTTTCAGAGTAGCTTCAGACTTACTCGGCATCTGCGATCAGTTCAGTGCTTGTCGTTCCTGGTTTGACGTCACAAACACTCCCAGAGTTCGCCCAGACACTCCCCCGTTTCTCCGGCCACTCCTGCGTTTTTTCCGGAAATTGTAGCGTTTTTTCCCACACGCCCATAAAACGGCCTGTTTCCGCCCAGTATCACCCATTTCCTGTCAATCACATTACGATCGCCGGAGCGAAGAAAAAGCCGTGAGTAAAAATACTTTCTTCATTGTAAAATTACTTGGCGCAGTCGCAGTGCGAATATTGCGCATGCGTACTAAGCAGAATTTCACTGCGATGCGATGAAATTTACAGAGCGAACGACTCGGAATGAGGGTCCATATGCAACAACTAGTACAAGCACTCCTGGGGGAAGGTCTGCAGCAGACGGATTTGCATACGGTGATGTTATCCAAGCAGTGGGCCAAAGTTGACTGGAACCCTCATCTGCATATGAAAAGAGAAAAGGGGCATGCAGGGCATGGCGGCCTTTTGCAGTGCTTGGATGACCCCTAGTTCGCATTAAACACCCCCACCCTCCTTTGGTGTGGGGCTCATGTTGGCCATGCCCCATCCCCTGATGCATTCAAGCTGATTTCTTGCAGCAGCTGGGCACTCCAGAGCTGTTCTGTAAGGCAAGTAGAAGGGTGTGGGCCCTGCAGCACCACCTGTTGTTCGCATTGTGCGTTGGAAGGCACAAATTAAGCAGACGGGAGGAGAAGTCAGGATAGTGCGCAAGGGCATTCTTTTCTCTTAGTCCGGGGGCAAGGCTTCAAAATGGGGTCTGCAACGGAGGAGACACAGGGGGCGTGGTCACAGCAGCTTTTCTCTACAGTCTGCACCAGCAGGAGCCTACACCATTTTTTATGATCACGCTGAACTGCAGTGCGACTGCAATTACAGCATGGTCAAGAAGGGAGGCGTCATGCTGGGTGGCCATGCCCTGTCACTGTGCAGGAGCCAGCACCGCTCACACACTAGTCCCCGGGTGCAGCCCCCAACCCCGGGACACCCGGAGCAACAAAATGTAGATTCAGGCCACCAGGCCACGCCCCTACCTATGAAACCATGCCTCCTTTTTACCATTGCGCTGTTTATCTGCGCGCACTGCATTACAATCTCCCTCGCCACCTCTCTGGGTGTCACCAGTGATAGTGACACCTCTGCCATGCTTGTAGCAGCTGGTCCTAAGATCTACGCCTCAAGCCCTGAGTGTTTGCCCTTGTGACTTGTTGATCATCATAGCGAAGCAGATGCTTACAGAAAACTGCAGGGGCTTAGATTGAAAATAAAAAAAATTGATGGGTATAAGGTAGAGAGGAGCGGGTTCGGTTCTCCGAGAACCGAATTCCCCACGAACTCCACGTGGTTTACACTGGTCCGAGGCAGGCTCGGTTGTTCCCGCCTGACTTGGAAAACCTGAACAAGGGAAAATGTCATCATCCCGCTGTCAGATTCTCGTGAGATTCGGATTCCATATAAAGAGCTGCGCGTTGCTGCCATTTTTACTCGTGCATTGAAGAGAGAGCGGAGAGGACGTGGCTATGTTCTCTCAGTGGAAATCTCAATATCAGTGCTCAGTATCAGTGGTTACTTATTGCTGCTCAGTAATACTAGTAGTGTGTCTCTCCTGCTCAGTGTCAGTTCTCAGTAGTATCCTCATCAGTGCTCAGTATCACTGCTCATTGTCTTGTGCTGCATTGTGGTGCTCAGCATACTACAGTACATTACTAATAGTCCAGTGCTGCATCTTGCTGCTCAGTGTCAGTTCTAGTATCCTCATCAGTGCTCACTATCACTGCTCATTGCATTGTGGTGTTCTGTATACTACAGTAACATAGTAATATAGTATATATAGAGGAGCGGGTTCGGTTCTCCGAGAACCGAATTCCCGACGAACTCCACGTGGTTTACACTGGTCCGAGGCAGGCTCGGTTGTTCCCGCCTGACTCGGAAAACCTGAACAAGGGAAAATGTCATCATCCCGCTGTCGGATTCTCGCGAGATTCGGATTCCATATAAAGAGCTGCGCGTTGCCGCCATTTTTACTCGTGCATTGAAGAGAGAGCGGAGAGGACGTGGCTATGTTATCTCAGTGGAAATCTCAATATCAGTGCTCAGTATCAGTGGTTACTTATTGCTGCTCAGTAATACTAGTAGTGTGTCTCTCCTGCTCAGTGTCAGTTCTCAGTAGTATCCTCATCAGTGCTCAGTATCACTGCTCATTGTCTTGTGCTGCATTGTGGTGCTCAGCATACTACAGTACATTACTAATAGTCCAGTGCTGCATCTTGCTGCTCAGTGTCAGTTCTAGTATCCTCATCAGTGCTCACTATCACTGCTCATTACATTGTGGTGTTCTGTATACTACAGTAACATAGTAATATAGTAACATATAGTAACATAGTTTTTGAGGTTGAATAGAGGCAAATTGCCCATCGTGTTCAACCTGTTTTAAGTTGTGATGATTCTACATACTTGCTGAATAATGTTTTATGACTAGTTAGCTACTATAACTCATGTTACCCCCGGATTAACCATGTTGATATTTTAAGTATTATAACCTTGGATAGCTTTTTCATTCAGAAATGTATCCATTCCATTTTTAAATCCAATTACAGAGTCCGCCATTACCACCTTCCCTGGCAGGGAATTCCACATCCTGATTGCCCTAACAGTGAAGATCATAGTATCTCACCTGGCAGGTAAGTAGGAGTTGGGCTAGAGCTGTGGAGGATTGCTGCTCGGGCACCCCCTGTCAAGTGAAGGAGATCCAACTGAGGCAGCACAAGGGAACTCTCGAAAGAAGAACAAGGCTAGAGGAAGATCTGAGACAAAGAAATCTGACTTTTACCAGAGCTGACCAGAGGAAAGCACAAACACAGTCCCCCACTACCACAAATAATGCAGTCGAGTTTCCCACATTTGGGGAAATCACAGGGGTCAGCATACCCAGAGTGCAATGAATGAACCTCACCCTGGGAGAACAATCTTCATGACCATGGTATCTCCTATGCAAAATAAGTATGATTTGGGATAGGGCTGGGGAGGGCCGCTGCTTAGGCACATCTCTGTCAAGTAAAGGAGATTCAACTGAGGCAGCACAAGGGAACTCTCATCTGGGGACAACAACTGCAGGGAGAACACATATTTTCAGATGAACATGGGAGGGCAGAAGGCTGCCTAATACTTATGCACCCCCAAACAACAAACCAAATGCAACTACTAGTGCAAGCATTCCTGGGGGAAGGCCTGCAGCAGACGGATTTGCATATGGTGATGTCATCCAAGCAGTGGGTCAAAGTTGGCTTCAACCCTCGTCTGCATATGAAAATAAAAAAGGGGTGTGCAGGGCATGGCGGCCTTTTGCGGCGCTTGGATGACCCCTAGTTCGCATTAAACACCTCCACCCTCCTTCGGTGTGGGGCTCATGTTGGCTATGCCCCAGCCCCTGAAGCATTCAAGCTGATTTCTTGCAGCAGCTGGGCACTGTAACAGCTCCAGAGCTGCTCTGTAAAGCAAGTAAAAGGGTGTGGGCCCTGCAGCACTACCTGTAGTTTGCATTGTGCGTTGGAAGGCACAAAGTAAGCAGACGGGGAAGTCAGGATAGTGCACAAGGGCATAGAAGGGAGCGGCTCAAGAAAAGAGAAGTGGAAACAGACAGCAAACTAGGCTGGAGAGAGACCTGAGACAAAGAGATCTGAATTATACGAGAGCCGACCAGGGGAAACACAAATTATACAGTCAAGTTTCCCACATTTGGGGAAATCGCAGGAGCAGCACACCCAGAGTGCAATGGGTGAGCCTTGCCCTGGGAGAAGCACCTTCCTGATCATAGTATCTCACCTGGCAGGTAAGTAGGAGTTGGGCTAGAGCTGGGGAGGGTCGCTGTACGGGCACCCCCCTGTCAAGTGAAGGAGATCCAACTGAGGCAGCACAAGGAAACTCTCGAAAAAAGAACAAGGCTAGATGAAGATCTGAGACATAGAAATCTGACTTTTACCAGAGCTGACCAGAGGAAAGCACAAACACAGTCCCCCACTACAACAAATAATGCAGTCGAGTTTCCCACATTTGGGGAAATCACAGGGGTCAGCATACCCAGAATGCAATGAATGAACCTCACCCTGGGAGAACAATCTTCATGATAATGGTATCTCCTATGCAAAATAAGTATGATTTGGGATAGGGCTGGGGAGGGCCGCTGCTCAGGCACATCTCTGTCAAGTAAAGGAGATTCAACTGAGGCAGCACAAGGGAACTCTCATCTGGGGACAACAACTGCAGGGAGAACACATATTTTCAGATGAAAATGGGAGAGCAGAAGGCTGCCTAATACTGAAGCACCCCCAAACAACAAACCAAATGCAACAACTAGTTCAAGCATTCCTGGGAAAAGGTCTGCAGAAGACGGATTTGCATACGGTGATGTCATCCAAGCAGTGGGCCAAAGTTGGCTGGAACCCTCATCTGCATATGAAAAGAGAAAAGGGGTATGCAGGGCATGGCGGCCTTTTGCGGTGCTTGGATGACCCTTAGTTTGCATTAAACACCTCCACCCTCCGTCGGTGTGGGGCTCATGTTGGCTATGCCCCAGCCCCTGAAGCATTCAAGCTGATTTCTTGCAGCAGCTGGGCACTGTAACAGCTCCAGAGCTGCTCTGTAAGGCAAGTAAAAGGGTGTGGGCCCTGCAGCACTACCTGTAGTTTGCATTGTGCATTGGAAGGCACAAAGTAAGCAGACAGGAGGAGATGTCAGGATAGTCCACAAGGGTATAGAAGGGAGGGGCTTAAGAAAAAAGAAGTGGAAACAGACAGCAAACTTGGCTGGAGAGAGACCTGAGACAAAGAGATCTGAATTATATGAGAGCCGACCAGGGGAAACACAAATTATGCAGTCAAGTTTCCCACATTTGGGGAAATCGCAGGGGCAGCACACCCAGAGTGCATTGGGTGAGCCTTGCCCTGGGAGAAGCACCTTCATGATCATAGTATCTCACCTCGCAGGTAAGTAGGAGTTGGGCTAGAGCTGGGGAGGGTCGCTGCTCGGGCACCCCCCTGTCAAGTGAAGGAGATCCAACTGAGGCAGCACAAGGGAACTCTCGAAAGAAGAACAAGGCTAGAGGAAGATCTGAGACAAAGAAATCTGACTTTTACCAGAGCTGACCAGAGGAAAGCACAAACACAGTCCCCCACTACCACAAATAATGCAGTTGAGTTTCCCACATTTCGGGAAATCACAGGGGTCAGCATACCCAGAATGCAATGAATGAACCTAACCCTGGGAGAACAATCTTCATGACCATGGTATCTCCTATGCAAAATAAGTATGATTTGGGATAGGGCTGGGGAGGGCCGCTGCTCATGCACATCTCTGTCAAGTAAAGGAGATTCAACTGAGGCAGCACAAGGGAACTCTCATCTGGGGACAACAACTGCAGGGAGAACACATATTTTCAGATGAACATGGGAGGGCAGAAGGCTGCCTAATACTGAAGCACCCCCAAACAACAAACCAAATGCAACAACTAGTGCAAGCATTCCTGGGGGAAGGCCTGCAGCAGATGGATTTGCATATGGTGATGCCATCCAAGCAGTGGGTCAAAGTTGGCTTCAACCCTCGTCTCCATATGAAGAGAGAAAAGGGGCGTGCAGGGCATGGCGGCCTTTTGCGGCGCTTGGATGACCCCTAGTTCGCATTACACACCTCCACCCTCCTTTGGTGTGGGGCTCATGTTGGCTATGCCCCAGCCCCTGAAGCATTCAAGCTGATTTCTTGCAGCAGCTGGGCACTGTAACTGCTCCAGAGCTGCTCTGTAAGGCAAGTAAAAGGGTGTGGGCCCTGCAGCACTACCTGTAGTTTGCATTGTGCGTTGGAAGGCACGAAGTAAGCAGACGGGAGAAGTCAGGATAGTGCGCAAGGGCATAGAAGGGAGCGGCTCAAGAAAAGAGAAGTGGAAACAGACAGCAAACTAGGCTGGAGAGAGACCTGAGACAAAGAGATCTGAATTATACGAGAGCCGACCAAGGGAAACACAAATTATGCAGTCAAGTTTATCACATTTGGGGAAATCACAGGGGCAGCACAACCAGAGTGCAATGGGTGAGCCTTGCCCTGGGAGAAGCACCTTCATGATCATAGTATCTCACCTGGCAGGTAAGTAGGAGTTGGGCTAGAGCTGGGGAGGGTCGCTGCTCGGGCACCCCCCTGTCAAGTGAAAGAGATCCAACTGAGGCAGCACAGGGGAACTCTCGAAAGAGGAACAAGGCTAGAGGAAGATCTGAGATAAAGAAATCTGATTTTTACCAGAGCTGACCAGAGGAAAGCACAAACACAGTCCCCCACTACCACAAATAATGCAGTCGAGTTTCCCACATTTGGGGAAATCACAGGGGTCAGCATACCCAGAATGCAATGAATGAACCTCACCCTGGGAGAACAATCTTCATGACCATGGTATCGCCTATGCAAAATAAGTATGATTTGGGATAGGGCTGGGGAGGGCCGCTGCTCAGGCACATCTCTGTCAAGTAAAGGAGATTCAACTGAGGCAGCACAAGGGAACTCTCATCTGGGGACAACAACTGCAGGGAGAACACATATTTTCAGATGAACATGGGAGGGCAGAAGGCTGCCTAATACTGAAGCACCCCCAAACAACAAACCAAATGCAACAACTAGTGCAAGCATTCCTGGGGGAAGGCCTGCAGCAGATGGATTTGCATATGGTGATGTCATCCAAACAGTGGGTCAAAGTTGGCTTCAACCCTCGTCTGCATATGAAAAGAGACAAGGGGCGTGCAGGGCATGGCGGCCTTTTGCGGCGCTTGGATGACCCCTAGTTCGCATTACACACCTCCACCCTCCTTCGGTGTGGGGCTCATGTTGGCTATTCCCCAGCCCCTGAAGCATTCAAGCTGATTTCTTGCAGCAGCTGGGCACTGTAACTGCTCCAGAGACGCTCTGTAAGGCAAGTAAAAGGGTGTGGGTCCTGCAGCACTACCTGTAGTTTGCATTGTGCGTTGGAAGGCACGAAGTAAGCAGACGGGAGAAGTCAGGATAGTGCGCAAGGGCATAGAAGGGAGCGGCTCAAGAAAAGAGAAGTAGAAACAGACAGCAAACTAGGCTGGAGAGAGACCTGAGACAAAGAGATCTGAATTATACGAGAGCCGACCAGGGGAAACACAAATTATGCAGTCAAGTTTCCCACATTTGGGGAAATCGCAGAAGCAGCACACCCAGAGTGCAATGGGTGAGCCTTGCCCTGGGAGAAGCACCTTCATGATCATAGTATCTCACCTGGCAGGTAAGTAGGAGTTGGGCTAGAGCTTGGGAGGGTCGCTGCTCGAGCATCCCCCTGTCAAGTAAAGGAGATTCAACTGAGGCAGCACAAGGGAACTCTCATCTGGGGACAACAACTGCAGGGAGAACACATATTTTCAGATAAAAATCTTGGTCATGCTCTGGTTTCTCTTCAGAACGAACAAATCTTTCGCCTTTTACTAAAGATTTCCGTGGAGAGGAGCAAAACCGAGTTTTATCTCAATTTTTGCATGCCCCATCTTTTTGGGGTTTCTTTTATCGGTTTAAAGATAGAATGAGTGTGCTTTAATGTAAGCTCATTTGCATAGAAATGACAGTAAATGTTTGTTTCTTTTCAAACAGAACTTTCTTGACCATGCTACTTGCTTGAAAGATCTGGGAGCACAAGGAATACAGTACAAACCATGCTTATAGCAAGGAGAAGACAGGTGAGAAATCTGCTTTCTTTCAAATTGGGCGCTCACTTTGATCTGAATGAGGACTGCTGGCACGGCACTCAGGCGACAGGTGGAATCTTGGTCATGCTCTGGTTTCTCTTCAGAACGAACAAATCTTTTGCCTTTTACTAAAGATTTCTGTGGAGAGGAGCAAAACTGAGTTTTATCTCAATTTTTGCATGCCCCGTCTTATTGGGGTTTCTTTTATCAGTTTAAAGATAGAACGAGTGTGCTTTAATGTAAGCTCATTTGCGTAGAAATGACAGTAAATGTTTGTTTCTTTTCAAACAGAACTTTCTTGACTATACTAATTGCTTGAAAGATCTGGGAGCACATGGAAAAGAGTACAAACCATGTTTATAGCAAGGGGAAGCCTGGTGAGAAATCTGCTTTCTTTCTTTCAAATTGGGTGCTCACTTTGAGCTGAATGAGGACTGCTGGCATGGCACTCAGGCGACAGGTAGAATCTTGGTCATGCTGTGGTTTCTCTTCAGAACGAACAAATCTTTCGCCTTTTACTAAAGATTTCCGTGGAGAGGAGCAAAACTGAGTTTTATCTCAATTTTTGCATGCCCCATCTTATTGGGGTTTTATTTTATTGGTTTAAAGATAGAACGAGTGTGCTTTAATGTAAGCTCATTTGCATAGAAATGACAGTAAATGTTTGTTTCTTTTCAAACAGAACTTTCTTGACCACACTAATTGTTTGAAAGATCTGGGAGCACATGGAAAAGAGTACAAACCATGTTTATAGCAAGGGGAAGCCTGGTGAGAAATCTGCTTTCTTTCATTCAAATTGGGTGCTCACTTTGAGCTGAATGAGAACTGCTGGCATGGCACTCAGGCGACAGGTGGAATCTTGGTCATGCTCTGGTTTCTCTTCAGAACTAACAAATATTTTGCCTTTTATTAAAGATTTCCGTGGAGAGGAGCAAAACTGAGTTTTATCTCAATTTTTGCATGCCCCATATTATTGGGGTTTCTTTTATCAGTTTAAAGACAGAACGAGTGTGCTTTCTTGTTAGCTTTAATGTAAGTTTATTTGCATAACAATGACAGTAAATGTTTGTTTCTTTTCAAACAGAACTTTCTTGACCATGCTACTTGCTTGAAAGATCTGGGAGCACATGGAAAACAGTACAAACCATGCAGTATCACAAGAGCCTTTATTTGATCTTTCATGAAGATAGAGCAGAATTGAGGACACGTCAACAATTTCTGCCGAAGGTGGTTCATCTTTCCACATGGTGCCTTTGGCCACTGACACCTTCGTTGAGTCAAAGTCTCTGGCTGTGGTCAGAACTTTGAAAATTTATGTCACCAGAACGGTTCAGATTAGGAAAACAGAGGCTCTGTTTGTCCTGTATGCTCCCAACATGATTGGGTGTCCTGCTTCCATGCAGACCATTATGCGCTGGATCTGTGGTAAGATTCAGCATGCTCATTCCACGGCAGGATTGCCGTTACTGAATTAGGTGAAGACCCATTCTACTAGAAAGGTGGGTTCATCCTGGGCAGCTGGTCGGGGAGTCTCGGCATTGCAACTTTGCCGAGCAGCTATTTAGTAAACACTTTTGCTAAGTTTTACAAGTTTGATACCTTGGCTGATGATAACCTCAAGTTGGGTCATTCGGTGCTGCAGAGTCGTACGCACTCTCCCACCCGTTCAAGAGCTTTGGTATAACCCCATGGTTCTTAATGTGACCCCAGCATCCTCTAGGTCGTATGAGAAAATAGGATTTTAATACCTACCGGTAAATCCTTTTCTCTTAGTACGTAGAGGATGCTGGGCACCCGTCCCAGTCCATACTGTGTCTGCAGTTATTACTTGTGGTTATACACATGTTGTGTTACGGTTCTGGTCAGCTTTTTGCTGCAATTGTTCATGCCGTTGGCTTGTGTTCTGTTGAATGCCACGTTCTGCGGCATGCTTAAGGTGTGAGCTGGTAAGATGCTCACCTTAGTTTAACAATAAATCCTTTCCTCGAAATGTCCGTCTCCCTGGGCACAGTTCCTATAACTGGAGTCTGGAGGAGGGGCATAGAGGGAGGAGCCAGTTCACACCCTTTGAAAGTCTTAAAGTGCCCATGTCTCTTGCGGATCCCGTCTATACCCCTTGGTTCTTAATGTGACCCCAGCATCCTCTACGGACTAAGAGAAAAGGATGCCCTTGTGTACTATCCTGACTTCTCCTCCCGTCTGCTTACTTTGTGCCTTCCAACGCACAATGCGAACTACAGGTGGTGCTGCAGGGCCCACACCCTTTTACTTGCCTTACAGAGCAGCTCTGGAGCTGTTACAGTGCCCAGCTGCTGCAAGAAATCAGCATGAATGCTTCAGGGGATGGGGCATGGCCAACATGAGCCCCACACCAAAGGAGGGTGGGGGTGTTTAATGCGAACTAGGGGTCATCCAAGCACTGCAAAAGGCCGCCATGCCCTGCATGCCCCTTTTCTCTTTTCATATGCAGATGAGGGTTCCAGCCAACTTTGGCCCACTGCTTGGATGACATCACCATATGCAAATCCGTCTGCTGCAGACCTTCCCCCAGGAATGCTTGTACTAGTTGTTGGATATGGTTTGATATTTGATGGTGCTTCAGTATTAGGCAGCCTTCCGCCCTCCCATGTTCATCTGAAAAGATGTGGTCTCCCTGCAGTTGTTGTCCCCAGACGAGAGTTCCCTTGTGCTTCCTCAGTTGAATCTCCTTAACTTGACGGGGGAGGGGCTGCCCGAGCTGCCACCCTCCCCAGCCCTATCCCAACTCATACTTATTTTACATATTAGATCTCTTGATCATGAAGATTGTTCTCACAGGGTGAGGTTCATCCATTATATTTTAAAATAGGAAGGTACAAATTACATATTTGAATTGCATCTATGTGCTGGATTCAAATGTCCCCCCCCCTTCCTTTCTCAATTGTGCCCGTCAGCAGCTATTCTAAGGTTGCTGCCAATGGGTGTGACACATTAATTTCTTCTGTGGGGTACACTGGACTCCACAAGGATTCACATTGGGGTGTAGAGTAGGATCTTGATCTGAGGCACCAACCGGCTCAAAGCTTTTGACTGTTCCCAAGAAGCTCAGTGCATTCTCCTCTATAACCCCGCTTCCATGAACAGGGAGCTCAGTTTGTAGTTGGTGCTTTCAGTAGCAGGCCAATTAACAGGGGCCTGCCTCAGGCAGCCTATTCTTAGCTATTAATTTTGACAAGAAAAGAAGAACTTGTTTTATGAGAATCTACAAGGGCTGCAGCAGGCTAGGTCTAATAGACATCTTTACTGCAGCTTCATCACTCCCAGCGGCGCTATATACTCCCGTGCCCTGGTTGCTGGGTCACTGCAGCGGAGGCTCCGGTTTCATCCTAAGGTCAGTCACACACACACCACCCTTCCGGATCACGAGGCCGCTGATGAAGGGGAGCGAGGCCGTAGGGGGTGGGCCGTGTGCGCACTGCGGTGGACACTGATTACTGGGCAGCCGCTCCACTAGCCACCAGGTACAGTTAAGGAGCACAGGTCTGGGGGTTTTTCTCCTATATTAACCCAATTTTGTACTGCCCGCAGCGCATTGTGATAGGTAATAGGGCCTGATTCAGGTTGGATTGCAATCACAATAAGCGATCCAACTGCAAAAATTGCTAAGAGCATACGCATGTGCCTGCATTTTCTGCGGCACCCCGCAGAGAATGTGATCGCCTCTGCCTGTCAATCGGGGCGGGGAAGGGGGGGAGAGGTGGGTCAGCAACACTCCATTTCCAAGTCAGGGATGGAGCGGTGCGGGGGCAAGGCTTCAAAATGGGGTCTGCAACGGAGGAGACACAGGGGGCGTGGTCACAGCGGCTGTATGACATCACATTCAGCCGCTGTGATCACAAAAATGGTGGCGGCTTCCTGCGCGCACATACAGTCTGCACCAGCAGGAGCCTACACCATTTTTTATGATCACGCTGAACTGCAGTGCGACTGCAATTACAGCATGGTCAAGAAGGGAGGCGTCATGCTGGGTGGCCATGCCCTGTCACTGTGCAGGAGCCAGCACCGCTCACACACTAGTCCCCGGGTGCAGCCCCCAACCCCCGGGACACCCGGAGCAACAAAATGTAGATTCAGGCCACCAGGCCACGCCCCTACCTATGAAACCATGCCTCCTTTTTACCATTGCGCTGCTTATCTGCGCGCACTGCATTACAATCTCCCTCGCCACCTCTCTGGGTGTCACCAGTGATAGTGACACCTCTGCCATGCTTGTAGCAGCTGGTCCTAAGATCTACGCCTCAAACCCTGAGTGTTTGCCCTTGTGACTTGTTGATCATCATAGCGAAGCAGATGCTTACAGAAAACTGCAGGGGCTTAGATTGAAAATAAAAAAATTGATGGGTATAAGGTAGAGAGGAGCGGGTTCGGTTCTCCGAGAACCGAATTCCCCACGAACTCCACGTGGTTTACACTGGTCCGAGGCAGGCTCGGTTGTTCCCGCCTGACTCGGAAAACCTGAACAAGGGAAAATGTCATCATCCCGCTGTCGGATTCTCGCGAGATTCGGATTCCATATAAAGAGCTGCGCGTTGCTGCCATTTTTACTCGTGCATTGAAGAGAGAGCGGAGAGGACGTGGCTATGTTCTCTCAGTGGAAATCTCAATATCAGTGCTCAGTATCAGTGGTTACTTATTGCTGCTCAGTAATACTAGTAGTGTGTCTCTCCTGCTCAGTGTCAGTTCTCAGTAGTATCCTCATCAGTGCTCAGTATCACTGCTCATTGTCTTGTGCTGCTTTGTGGTGCTCAGCATACTACAGTACATTACTAATAGTCCAGTGCTGCATCTTGCTGCTCAGTGTCAGTTCTAGTATCCTCATCAGTGCTCACTATCACTGCTCATTGCATTGTGGTGTTCTGTATACTACAATAACATAGTAATATAGTAACATAGTTTTTGAGGTTGAATAGAGGCAAATTGCCCATCGTGTTCAACCTGTTTTAAGTTGTGATGATTCTACATACTTGCTGAATAATGTTTTATGACTAGTTAGCTACTATAACTCATGTTACCCCCGGATTAACCATGTTGATATTTTAAGTATTATAACCTTGGATAGCTTTTTCATTCAGAAATGTATCCATTCCTTTTTTAAATCCAATTACAGAGTCCGCCATTACCACCTTCCCTGGCAGGGAATTCCACATCCTGATTGCCCTAACAGTGAAGAAACCTTTCCTCCATTGCGTTCTGAACTTTCCTCCAGTCGCAGCGAGTGACCACGTGTTCTTTTAATAAATAATTCCTCTGATAACTCTTTGTTATGTATCTTTACATATTTGAAGATATTAATAATATCTCCTCTTAGGCACCTCTTTTCTAGTGTATAAATATTCAGCCTAGTAAGTCTTTCCTTATAGTCCAGTACTTTTAGGCCTTTAATCAATTTAGTCTTCAGGATCTCTTACACTTCCATGAGCAGCAGAGTAGTGCAATGGAAGCATGCTGGGCCCATAACCCAGAGGTCGATTGATCGAAACTATCCTCTGCTATGTGCATTTTTTTTTTTATAATTAAAGTAATCAAAAACTGGGATTGATATTTTGGCTCTTTTATTTTTACTTAAAGTACAATAACTTTTATCATTTTAATTTGTTTTAATAGTATATTGACAGCATTGTTTTCTTTAAAAAATCCACTTAATTTTCTTTACCCTATTACTGAAATGGTAATTGACAAAAACAAACTACATTGTCACCAGAAGAGCAATGCAAAATGTACAAGTGATATATGAAAATCATCTTCCATCTTGAATTTCAATGATGCATTGGGACAACAATTTGTGAGAAACATCTTCACCCATAAAGAAAGATTTTCTTAATTCCTTACCTGTGTGCTGATTAGATATCACCTTGTTTTCACATTAAACAGACTTCCCCGTGAGGAAGCAGCAAGGATGCAGTGACGTTTCCTGGTGTCAACCTGTATTATTTCAGTAGACATTGAAATGAGGATGCATCTTTGATGCCTTTCCAATGAAGCAAGTTTATTTCAGTAATAGGTGAAAAACCATTCCTACAAAGGTGTTAATCAGAGACTTGGCTTTGTGGACACTTTTCAGAGAGCAAATTTGTTAGCATAAACATAAAATCAGAAAATGAAGAGCTGTTTAATCACTCAATTGGACTTTTCTGCCAGCATATTTTTTTTTCTCTGCAACCCATTGCTAAATTGTGCTTCCTAGCTGTTTTTTTATAAAATCACTTAATCAAATCTAACTCTGATTACATCAGAGAAGGCCAGGTACCCTACACCATAAGGGGGGTTTTTGAAATTTTGACTTGTCTACTTAAAGATCACCAAAATCTGATTACAAGGTCAATTACATCCCTGGGTGGGATTGAACCACCAACCTTTTGGTTAATAGCCAAACATGCTAACCGATTGCGCCACAGAGACACCTTGCAAAAGTCAATACTGACAAAGGCTAATAATCATTCATCTAGAACGTTTCCTAGAAAAACTTTAAAAAGTCAATAATCTGGAGAATTTTTGTAAGAAACACATTGGTACTTTCCCATGATGAGTGAGTGCTTCAGGATTTCTTGCACTTACATGGGCTATTAACCAAAAGGTTGGTGGTTCAATCCCACCCAGGGATGTAATTGACCTTGTCATCAGATTTTGGTGATCTTTAAGTAGACAAGTCAAAATTTCAAACCCCCTCTTATGGTGTAGGGTACCTGGCCTTCTCTGACGTAGTTAGATTTAATTAAGTGATTTTATAAAAAACAGCTAGGAAGCACAATTTAGCAGTGGGTTGCAGAGAAAAAAATAACATTTTAAACCTACCGGTAATTTTTTTTTCTCGTAGTCCGTAGAGGATGATGGGGACTCCGTAAGGACCATGGGGGATAGACGGGCTCCGCAGCAGACATGGGCACTTTAAGAAAGACTTTAGATCTGGGTGTGCACTGGCTCCTCCCTCTATGCCCCTCCTCCATACCTCAGTTAGAGAAACTGTGCCCAGAGGAGACGGACAGTACGAGGAAAGGATTTTTGTTAATCCAAGGTCAAGATTCATACCAGCCACACCAATCACACCGTATAACTTGTGATATACTACCCAGTTAACAGTATGAAAACAACATAGCATCAGTCCAAGACCGATGAAAACTAACATATAACCCTTATGTAAGCAATAACTATATACAAGTCTTGCAGAAGTAGACCGCACTTGGGACGGGCACCCAGCATCCTCTACGGACTACGAGAAAAAGATTTACCGGTAGGTTTAAAATCTTATTTTCTCTTACGTCCTAGAGGATGCTGGGGACTCTGTAAGGACCATGGGGATTATACCAAAGCTCCCAAACGGGCAGGAGAGTGCGGATGACTCTGCAGCACCGATTGAGCAAACAGGAGGTCCTCCTCAGCCAGGGTATCAAACTTATAGAACTTTGCAAAGGTGTTTGAACCAACTTTGACACACTGCTTGGATGACATCACCATATGCAAATCCATCTGCGGCAGGCCTTCCCCCAGGAATGCTTGCACTAGTTGTTGCATTTGGTTTGTTGTTTGGGGGTGCTTCAGTATTAGGCAGCCTTCTGCCCTCCCATGTTCATCTGAAAATATGTGTTCTCCCTGCAGTTGTTGTCCCCAGATGAGAGTTCCCTTGTGCTGCCTCAGTTGAATCTCCTTTACTTGACAGAGATGTGCCTGAGCAGCGGCCCTCCCCAGCCCTATCCCAAATCATACTTATTTTGCATAGGAGATACCATGGTCATGAAGATTGTTCTCCCAGGGTTAGGTTCATTCATTGCATTCTGGGTATGCTGACCCCTGTGATTTCCCCAAATGTGGGAAACTCAACTGCATTATTTGTGGTAGTGGGGGACTGTGTTTGTGCTTTCCTCTGGTCAGCTCTGGTAAAAGTCAGATTTCTTTGTCTCAGATCTCCTCTAGCCTTGTTCTTCTTTCGAGAGTTCCCTTGTGCTGCCTCAGTTGGATCTCCTTCACTTGACAGGGGGGTGCCCGAGCAGCGACCCTCCCCAGCTCTAGCCCAACTCCTACTTACCAGCCAGGTGAGATACTATGATCATGAAGATGCTTCTCCCAGGGCAAGGCTCACCCATTGCACTCTGGGTGTGCTGCCCCTGTGATTTCCCCAAATGTGGGAAACTTGACTGCATAATTTGTGTTTCCCCTGGTCGGCTCTCATATAATTCAGATCTCTTTGTCTCAGGTCGCTCTCCAGCCTAGTTTGCTGTCTGTTTCCACTACTTTTTCTTGAGCCCCTCCCTTCTATACCCTTGTGCACTATCCTGACTTCTCCCGTCTGCTTACTTTGTGCCTTCCAACGCACAATGCAAACTACAGGTAGTGCTGCAGGGCCCACACCCTTTTACTTGCTTTACAGAGCAGCTCTGGAGCTGTTACAGTGCCCAGCTGCTGCAAGAAATCAGCTTGAATGCTCCAGGGGCTGGGGCATAGCCAACATGAGACCAACACCGAAGGAGGGTGGGGGTGTTTAATGCAAACTAAGGGTCATCCAAGCGCCGCAAAAGGCCGCCATGCCCTGCACGCCCCTTTTCTCTTTTCATATGCAGACGAGGGTTGAAGCCAACTTTGACCCACTGCTTGGATGACATCACCATATGCAAATCCATCTGCGGCAGGCCTTCCCCCAGGAATGCTTGCACTAGTTGTTGCATTTGGTTTGTTGTTTGGGGGTGCTTCAGTATTAGGCAGCCTTCTGCCCTCCCATGTTCATCTGAAAATATGTGTTCTCCCTGCAGTTGTTGTCCCCAGATGAGAGTTCCCTTGTGCTGCCTCAGTTGAATCTCCTTTACTTGACAGAGATGTGCCTGAGCAGCGGCCCTCCCCAGCCCTATCCCAAATCATACTTATTTTGCATAGGAGATACCATGGTCATGAAGATTATTCTCCCAGGGTGAGGTTCATTCATTGCATTCTGGGTATGCTGACCCCTGTGATTTCCCCAAATGTGGGTAACTCGACTGCATTATTTGTGGTAGTGGGGGACTGTGTTTGTGTTTTCCTCTGGTCAGCTCTGGTAAAAGTCAGATTTCTTTGTTTCAGATCTTCCTCTAGCCTTGTTCTTCTTTCGAGAGTTCCCTTGTGCTGCCTCAGTTGGATCTCCTTCACTTGACAGGGGGGTGCCCGAGCAGCGACCCTCCCCAGCTCAAGCCCAACACCTTCTTACCTGCCAGGTGAGATACTATGATCATGAAGGTGCTTCTCCCAGGGCAAGGCTCACCCATTGCACTCTGGGTGTGCTGCCCCTGCGATTTCCCCAAATGTGGGAAACTTGACTGCATAATTTGTGTTTCCCCTGGTCGGATCTCGTATAATTCAGATCTCTTTGTCTCAGGTCTCTCTCCAGCCTAGTTTGCTGTCTGTTTCCACTTCTTTTTTCTTGAGCCCCTCCCTTTTATACCCTTGTGTACTATCCTGACTTATCCTCCTGTCTGCTTACTTTGTGCCTTCCAATGCACAATGCAAACAACACACCCTTTTACTTGCCTTACAGAGCAGCTCTGGAGCTGTTACAGTGCCAAGCTGCTGTAAGAAATCAGCTTGAATGCTTCAGGGGCTGGGGCATTGTCAACATGAGCCCCACACCGTAGGAGGGTGGGGGTGTTTAATGCGAACTAAGGGTCATCCAAGTGCCGCAAAAGGCCGCCATGCCCTGCATACCCCTTTTCTCTTTTCATATGCAGATGAGGGTTCCAGCCAACTTTGGCCCACTGCTTGGATGACATCACCGTATGCAAATCCGTCTTCTGCAGAACTTCCCCCAGGAATGCTTGTACTAGTTGTTGCATTTGGTTTGTTGTTTGGGGTGCTTCAGTATTAGGCAGCCTTCTGCCCTCCCATGTTCATCTGAAAATATGTGTTCTCCCTGCAGTTGTTGTCCCCAGATGAGAGTTCCCTTGTGCTGCCTCAGTTGAATCTCCTATACTTGACAGAGATGTGCCTGAGCAGCGGCCCTCCCCAGCCCTATCCCAAATCATACTTATTTTGCATAGGCGATACCATGGTCATGAAGATTGTTCTCCCAGGGTGAGGTTCATTCATTGCATTCTGGGTATGCTGACCCCTGTGATTTCCCCAAATGTGGGAAACTCGACTGCATTATTTGTGGTAGTGGGGGACTGTGTTTGTGCTTTCCTCTGGTCAGCTCTGGTAAAAGTCAGATTTCTTTGTCTCAGATCTTCCTCTAGCCTTGTTTTTCTTTCGAGAGTTCCCTTGTGCTGCCTCAGTTGGATCTCCTTCACTTGACAGGGGGTGCCCGAGCAGCAATCCTCCACAGCTCTGGCCCAACTCCTACTTACCTGCCAGGTGAGATACTATGATCTTCACTGTTAGGGCAATCAGGATGTGGAATTCCCTGCCAGGGAAGGTGGTAATGGCGGACTCTGTAATTGGATTTAAAAAAGGAATGGATACATTTCTGAATGAAAAAGCTATCCAAGGTTATAATACTTAAAATATCAACATGGTTAATCCGGGGGTAACATGAGTTGTAGTAGCTAACTTGTCATAAAACATTATTCAGCAAGTATGTAGAATCATCACAACTTAAAACAGGTTGAACACGATGGGCAATTTGCCTCTATTCAACCTCAAAAACTATGTTACTAAATGTTACTATATTACTATGTTACTGTAGTATACAGAACACCACAATGCAATGAGCAGTGATAGTGAGCACTGATGAGGATACTAGAACTGACACTGAGCAGCAAGATGCAGCACTGGACTATTAGTAATGTACTGTAGTATGCTGAGCACAACAATGCAGCACAAGACAATGAGCAGTGATACTGAGCACTGATGAGGATACTACTGAGAACTGACACTGAGCAGGAGAGACACACTACTAGTATTACTGAGCAGCAATAAGTATCCACTGATACTGAGCACTGATATTGAGATTTCCACTGAGAGAACATAGCCACGTCCTCTCCGCTCTCTCTTCAATGCACGAGTAAAAATGGCGGCAACGCGCAGCTCTTTATATGGAATCCGAATCTCGCGAGAATCCGACAGCGGGATGATGACATTTTCCCTTGTTTAGGTTTTCCGAGTCAGGCGGGAACAACCGAGCCTGCCTCGGACCAGTGTAAACCACGTGGAGTTCGTGGGGAATTCGGTTCTCGGAGAACCGAACCCGCTCCTCTCTACCTTATACCCATCAATTTTTTTTATTTTCAATCTAAGCCCCTGCAGTTTTCTGTAAGCATCTGCTTTGCTATGATGATCAACAAGTCACAAGGGCAAACACTCAGGGCTTGAGGCGTAGATCTTAGGACCAGCTGCTACAAGCATGGCAGAGGTGTCACTATCACTGGTGACACCCAGAGAGGTGGCGAGGGAGATTGTAATGCAGTGCGCGCAGATAAGCAGCGCAATGGTAAAAAGGAGGCATGGTTTCATAGGTAGGGGCGTGGCCTGGTGGCCTGAATCTACATTTTGTTGCTCCGGGTGTCCCGGGGGTTGGGGGCTGCACCGGGGACTAGTGTGTGAGTGGTGCTGGCTCCTGCACAGTGACAGGGCATGGCCACTAGAGATGTGCACCAGAAATTTTTCGGGTTTTGTGTTTTGGTTTTGGGTTCGGTTCCGCGGCCGTGTTTTGGGTTCAAACGCGTTTTGGTTAAACCTCACCGAATTTTTTTTGTCGGATTCGGGTGTGTTTTGGATTCGGGTGTTTTTTTCAAAAAAACCCTAAAAAACAGCTTAAATCATAGAATTTGGGAGTCATTTTGATCCCAAAGTATTATTAACCTCAATAACCATAATTTCCACTCATTTTCAGTCTATTCTTAACACCTCACACCTCACAATATTATTTTTAGTCCTAAAATTTGCACCGAGGTCGCTGGATGACTAAGCTCAGCGACCCAAGTGGCCGATACAAACACCTGGCCCATCTAGGAGTGGCACTGCAGTGTCACGCAGGATGGCCCTTCCAAAAAACACTCCCCAAACAGCACATGACGCAAAGAAAAAAAGAGGCGCAATGAGGTAGCTGTGTGACTAAGCTCAGCGACCCAAGTGGCCGACACAAACACCTGGCCCATCTAGGAGTGGCACTGCAGTGTCACGCAGGATGGCCCTTCCAAAAACACTCCCCAAACAGCACATGACGCAAAGAAAAAAAGAGGCGCAATGAGGTAGCTGTGTGACTAAGCTCAGCGACCCAAGTGGCCGACACAAACACCTTGCCCATCTAGGAGTGGCACTGCAGTGTCACGCAGGATGGCCCTTCAAAAAAACACTCCCCAAACAGCACATGACGCAAAGAAAAAAAGAGGCGCAATGAGGTAGCTGTGTGACTAAGCTCAGCGACCCAAGTGGCCGACACAAACACCTGGCCCATCTAGGAGTGTCACTGCAGTGTCACGCAGGATGGCCCTTCCAAAAAACACTCCCCAAACAGCACATGACGCAAAGAAAAAAAGAGGCGCAATGAGGTAGCTGTGTGACTAAGCTCAGCGACCCAAGTGGCCGACACAAACACCTGGCCCATCTAGGAGTGGCACTGCAGTGTCACGCAGGATGGCCCTTCCAAAAAACACTCCCCAAACAGCACATGACGCAAAGAAAAATGAAAGAAAAAAGAGGTGCAAGATGGAATTGTCCTTGGGCCCTCCCACCCACCCTTATGTTGTATAAACAGGACATGCACACTTTAACCAACCCATCATTTCAGTGACAGGGTCTGCCACACGACTGTGACTGAAATGACGGGTTGGTTTGGACCCCCACCAAAAAAGAAGCAATTAATCTCTCCTTGCACAAACTGGCTCTACAGAGGCAAGATGTCCACCTCATCATCATCCTCCGATTCATCACCGTGTACATCCCCCTCCTCACAGATTATCAATTCGTCCCCACTGGAATCCACCATCTCAGCTCCCTGTGTACTTTGTGGAGGCAATTGCTGCTGGTCAATGTCTCCACGGAGCAATTGATTATAATTCATTTTAATGAACATCATCTTCTCCACATTTTCTGGAAGTAACCTCGTACGCCGATTGCTGACAAGGTGAGCGGCGGCACTAAACACTCTTTCGGAGTACACACTTGTGGGAGGGCAACTTAGGTAGAATAAAGCCAGTTTGTGCAAGGGCCTCCAAATTGCCTCTTTTTCCTGCCAGTATACGTACGGACTGTCTGACGTGCCTACTTGGATGCGGTCACTCATATAATCCTCCACCATTCTTTCAATGGTGAGAGAATCATATGCAGTGACAGTAGACGACATGTCCGTAATCGTTGGCAGGTCCTTCAGTCCGGACCAGATGTCAGCATCAGCAGTCGCTCCAGACTGCCCTGCATCACCGCCAGCGGGTGGGCTCGGAATTCTGAGCCTTTTCCTCGCACCCCCAATTGCGGGAGAATGTGAAGGAGGAGCTGTTGACCGATCAAGTTCCACTTGACTTGATAATTTTCTCACCAGCAGGTCTTTGAACCCCTGCAGACTTGTGTCTGCCGGAAAGAGAGATACAACGTAGGTTTTAAATCTAGGATCGAGCACGGTGGCCAAAATGTAGTGCTCTGATTTCAACAGATTGACCACCCGTGAATCCTGGTTAAGCGAATGAAGGGCTCCATCCACAAGTCCCACATGCCTAGCGGAATCGCTCTGTCTTAGCTCCTCCTTCAATGTCTCCAGCTTCTTCTGCAAAAGCCTGATGACGGGAATGACCTGACTCAGGCTGGCAGTGTCTGAACTGACTTCACGTGTGGCAAGTTCAAAAGGTTTCAGAACCTTGCACAACGTTGAAATCATTCTCCACTGCGCTTGAGACAGGTGCATTCCACCTCCTATATCGTGGTCAGATGTATAGGCTTGAATGGCCTTTTGCTGCTCCTCCATCCTCTGAAGCATATAGAGGGTTGAATTCCACCTCGTTACCACTTCTTGCTTCAGATGATGGCAGGGCAGGTTCAGGCGTTTTTGGTGTTGCTCCAGTCTTCTGTACGTGGTGCCTGTACGCAGAAAGTGTCCCGCAATTCTTCTGGCCACCGACAGCATCTCTTGCACGCCCCTGTCGTTTTTTAAATAATTCTGCACCACCAAATTCAAGGTATGTGCAAAACATGGGACGTGCTGGAATTTGCCCAGATATAATGCACGCACAATATTGCTGGCGTTGTCCGATGCCACAAATCCACAGGAGAGTCCAATTGGGGTAAGCCATTCTGCGATGATCTTCCTCAGTTGCCGTAAGAGGTTTTCAGCTGTGTGCGTATTCTGGAAAGCGGTGATACAAAGCGTAGCCTGCCTAGGAAAGAGTTGGCGTTTGCGAGATGCTGCTACTGGTGCCGCCGCTGCTGTTCTTGCGGCGGGAGTCAATACATCTACCCAGTGGGCTGTCACAGTCATATAGTCCTGAGTCTGCCCTGCCCCACTTGTCCACATGTCCGTGGTTAAGTGGACATTGGGTACAACTGCATTTTTTAGGACACTGGTGAGTCTTTTTCTGAGGTCTGTGTACATTTTCGGTATCGCCTGCCTAGAGAAATGGAACCTAGATGGTATTTGGTACCGGGGACACAGTACCTCAATCAAGTCTATAGTTGGCTCTGAAGTAATGATGGATACCGGAACCACGTTTCTCACCGCCCAGGATGCCAAGGCCTCAGTTATCTGGGATGACCATCGACTCCCAGCAGCAACAACAGCAGCGCCAGCAGCAGTAGGCGTTACACTCAAGGATGCATCGGAGGAATCCCAGGCAGGAGAGAACTCGTCAGAATTGCCAGTGACATGGCCTGCAGGACTATTGGCATTCCTGGGGAAGGAGGAAATTGACACTGAGGGAGTTGGTGGGGTGGTTTGCGTGAGCTTGGTTACAAGAGGAAGGGATTTACTGGTCAGTGGACTGCTTCCGCTGTCGCCCAAAGTTTTTGAACTTGTCACTGACTTATGATGAATGCGCTGCAGGTGACGTATAAGGGAGGATGTTCCCGAGGTGGTTAACGTCCTTACCCCTACTTATTACAGCTTGACAAAGGCAATACACGGCTTGACACCTGTTGTTCGCATTTCTGTTGAAATACTTCCACACCGAAGAGCTGATTTTTTTTGTATTTTCACCAGGCATGTCAATGGCCATATTCCTCCCACGGACAACAGGTGTCTCTCCGGGTGCCTGACTTAAACAAACCACCTCACCATCAGAATCCTCCTTGTCAATTTCCTCCCCAGCGCCAGCAACACCCATATCCTCCTCATCCTGGTGTACTTCAACACTGACATCTTCAATCTGACTATCAGGAACTGGACTGTGGGTGCTCCTTCCAGCACTTGCAGGGGGTGTGCAAATGGTGGAAGGTGCATGCTCTTCACGTCCAGTGTTGGGAAGGTCAGGCATCGCAACCGACACAATTGGACTCTCCTTGTGGATTTGTGATTTTGAAGAACGCACAGTTCTTTGCTGTGCTTTTGCCAGCTTAAGTCTTTTCATTTTTCTAGCGAGAGGCTGAGTGCTTCCATCCTCATGTGAAGCTGAACCACTAGCCATGAACATAGGCCAGGGCCTCAGCCGTTCCTTGCCACTCCGTGTGGTAAATGGCATATTGGCAAGTTTACGCTTCTCCTCCGACGATTTTTATTTAGATTTTTGAGTCCTTTTTTTACTGATCTTTTGTGTTTTGGATTTTACATGCTCTGTACTATGACATTGGGCATCGGCCTTGGCAGACGACGTTGATGGAATTTCATCTTCTCGGCCATGACTAGTGGCAGCAGCTTCAGCACGAGGTGGAAGTGGATCTTGATCTTTCCCTATTTTTGGAACCTCAACATTTTTGTTCTCCATATTTTAATAGGCACAACTAAAAGGCACCTCAGGTAAACAATGGAGATGGATGGATACTAGTATACTTATGGATGACGAGTGACTGACGACACAGAGGTAGCTACAGCCGTGGACTACCGTACTGCGTCTGCTAGTATAGAGATGATAATTAATGATATAAAAAAAATATATATATAACTACTGTAGGTATATATAATATAATGACGGACCTGGTGGACACTGTCAGCAGACTGCTAAACTACTAGTATGAAGAAGATAGAAAAAAACCCCCACCACAGGTAGGTAGGTTTACAATTATGGACGAGCACTGACGACACAGAGATAGCCACAGCCGTGGCCTACCATACTGCGTCTGCTAGTATATAGATGATAATTAATGATATAAAAAATATATATATAACTACTGTAGGTATATATAATATAATGACGGACCTGGTGGACACTGTCAGCAGACTGCTAAACTACTAGTATGAAGAAGATAGAAAAAAAACTCCACCACAGGTAGGTATACAATTATGGACGAGTGACGACACAGAGGTAGGTACAGCCGTGGACTACCGTACTGCGTCTGCTAGTATAGATAATATACTAAATATATTACTACTGTAGGTATATAATATAATGACGGACCTGGTGGACACTGTCAGCAGACTCCTAAACTACTAGTATGAAGAAGATAGAAAAAAAAACCCACCACAGGTAGGTAGGTATACAATTATGGACGAGCACTGACGACACAGAGATAGCCACAGCCGTGGCCTACCGTACTGCGTCTGCTAGCATAGATAATATACTAAATATATTACTACTGTAGGTATATAATATAATGACGGACCTGGTGGACACTGTCAGCAGACTCCTAAACTACTAGTATGAAGAAGATAGAAAAAAAACCCCACCACAGTTAGGTATACAATTATGGACGAGTGACGACACAGAGGTAGGTACAGCCATGGACTACCGTACTGCGTCTGCTAGTATAGATAATATACTAAATATATTACTACTGTAGGTATATAATATAATGACGGACCTGGTGGACACTGTCAGCAGACTCCTAAACTACTAGTATGAAGAAGATAGAAAAAAAACCCCACCACAGGTTGGTATACAATTATGGACGAGTGACGACACAGAGGTAGGTACAGCCGTGGACTACCGTACTGCGTCTGCTAGTATAGATAATATACTAAATATATTACTACTGTAGGTATATAATATAATTACGGACCTGGTGGACACTGTCAGCAGACTCCTAAACTACTAGTATGAAGAAGATAGAAAAAAAAACCCACCACAGTTAGGTATACAATTATGGACGAGTGACGACACAGAGGTAGGTACAGCCATGGACTACCGTACTGCGTCTGCTAGTATAGATAATATACTAAATATATTACTACTGTAGGTATATAATATAATGACGGACCTGGTGGACACTGTCAGCAGACTCCTAAACTACTAGTATGAAGAAGATAGAAAAAAAACCCCACCACAGGTAGGTATACAATTATGGACGAGCACTGACGACACAGAGATAGCCACAGCCGTGGACTACCGTACTGCGTCTGCTAGTATAGATAATATAATAAATATATTACTACTGTAGGTATATAATATAATGATGGACCTGGTGGACACTGTCAGCAGACTCCTAAACTACTAGTATGAAGAAGATAGAAAAAAAAAAACCCACCACAGGTAGGTAGGTATACAATTATGGACGAGCACTGACGACACAGAGATAGCCACAGCCGTGGACTACCGTACTGCGTCTGCTAATATAGAGATGATAAAGATGATAGAGATGAAAAAAAAAAATATAACACTACTGCAGGTAAATATTTATATAATATAATGTATGACGGACCTGCTGGACACTGTCAGCAGAATGCGTTTATAGAATAAAAAAAAAAAACACCACAGGAGTGTTTAACTTTTTCAGGCAGACAATATACTGGTGGTCACACTGGCAGCAAAAGTGTGCACTGTACTCCTGCTATAACTGCTCCCCAGTCTCCCCCACAATTAAGCTGTGTGAGCAGTGAGCACTCAGCACAGTCAGATATACATAGATGATATATCATGCAGCACACTGAGGCTGAGCACAGATATGGTATGTGTATCGTTTTTTTTCAGGCAGAGAACGGATTATAAATAATAAAACTGGTGGTCACTATCAGCAAAACTCTGCACTACTGAGTACTCCTGACAAGTTCAACTGCTCCCCAAATTAGTAGTAAATCAAATGTCACTCGTCTCTATCTTCTAATCTAAACGGAGAGGACGCCAGCCACGTCCTCTCCCTATCAATCTCAATGCACGTGTGAAAATGGCGGCAACGCGCGGCTCCTTATATAGAATCCGAGTCTCGTGAGAATCCGACAGCGGGATGATGACGTTCGGGCGCGCTCGGGTTAACCGAGCAAGGCGGGAGGATCCGAGTCTGCTCGGACCCGTGCAAAAAAGGGTGAAGTTCGGGCGGGTTCGGATTCCGAGGAACCGAACCCGCTCATCTCTAATGGCCACCCAGCATGACGCCTCCCTTCTTGACCATGCTGTAATTGCAGTCGCACTGCAGTTCAGCGTGATCATAAAAAATGGTGTAGCCTCCTGCTGGTACAGACTGTATGTGCGCGCAGGAAGCCGCCACCATTTTTGTGATCACAGCGGCTGAATGTGATGTCATACAGCTGCTGTGACCACGCCCCCTGTGTCTCCTCCATTGCAGACCCCATTTTGAAGCCTTGCCCCCGCACCGCTCCATCCCTGACTTGGAAATGGAGTGTTGCTGACCCCCCTCTCCCCCCCCTGCCCCGATTGACAGGCAGAGGCGATCGCATTCTCTGCGGGGTGCCGCAGAAAATGCAGGCACATGCGTATGCTCTTAGCAATTTTTGCAGTTGGATCGCTTATTGTGATTGCAATCCAAACTGAATCAGGCCCTATTACCTATCACAATGCGCTGCGGGCAGTACAAAATTGGTTTAATATAGGAGAAAAACCCCCAGACCTGTGCTCCTTAACTGTACCTGGTGGCTAGTGGAGCGGCTGCCCAGTAATCAGTGTCCACACCAGTGCGCACACGGTCCACCCCCTACGGCCATGCTCCCCTTCATCAGCGGCCTCGTGATCCGGAAGGGCGGTGTGTGTGTGACTGACCTTAGGAAGAAACCGGAGCCTCCGCTGCAGTGACCCAGCAACCAGGGCACGGGAGTATACAGCGCCGCTGGGAGTGATGAAGCTGCAGTAAAGATGTCTATTAGACCTAGCCTGCTGCAGCCCTTGTAGATTCTCATAAAACAAGTTCTTCTTTTCTTGTCAAAATTAATAGCTAAGAATAGGCTGCCTGAGGCAGGCCCCTGTTAAGTGGCCTGCTACTGAAGGCACCAACTACAAACTGAGCTCCCTGTTCATGGAAGCGGGGTTATAGAGGAGGATGCGCTGAGCATCTTGGGAACAGTCAAAAGCTTTGAGCCGGTTGGTGCCTCAGATCAAGATCCTACTCTACACCCCAATGTGAATCCTTGTGGAGTCCAGTGTACCCCACAGAAGAAATTAATGTGTCACACCCATTGGCAGCAACCTTAGAATAGCTGCTGACGGGCACAATTGAGAAAGGAAGGGGGGGGGACATTTGAATCCAGCACATAGATGCAATTCAAATATGTAATTTGTACCTTCCTATTTTAAAATATAATGGATGAACCTCACCCTGTGAGAACAATCTTCATGATCAAGAGATCTCATATGCAAAATAAGTATGAGTTGGGATAGGGCTGGGGAGGGTGGCTGCTCGGGCAGCCCCTCCCCCGTCAAGTTAAGGAGATTCAACTGAGGAAGCACAAGGGAACTCTCGTCTGGGGACAACAACTGCAGGGAGACCACATCTTTTCAGATGAACATGGGAGGGCGGAAGGCTGCCTAATACTGAAGCACCATCAAATATCAAACCATATGCAACAACTAGTACAAGCATTCCTGGGGGAAGGTCTGGAGCAGACGGATTTGCATACGGTGATGTCATCCAAGCAGTGGGCCAAAGTTGGCTGGAACCCTCATCTGCATATGAAAAGAGAAAAGGGGCGTGCAGGGCATGGCGACCTTTTGCGGTGCTTGGATGACCCCTAGTTCGCATTAAACAACCCCACCCTCCTTTGGTGTGGGGCTCATGTTGGCTATGCCCCAGCCCCTGAAGCATTCAAGCTGATTTCTTGCAGCAGCTGGGCACTGTAACAGCTCCAGAGCTGCTCTGTAAGGCAACTAAAAGGGTGTGGGCCCTGCAGCACTACCTGTAGTTCGCATTGTGCGTTGGAAGGCACAAAGTAAGCAGACGGGAGAAGTCAGGATAGTGCGTAAGGGCATAGAAGGGAGCGGCTCCAGAAAAGAGAAGTGGAAACAGACAGCAAACTAGGCTGGAGAGAGACCTGAGACAAAGAGATCTGAATTATACGAGAGCCGACCAGGGGAAACACAAATTATGCAATCAAGTTTCCCACATTTGGGGAAATTGCAGGAGCAGCACACCCAGAGTGCAATGGGTGAGCCTTGCCCTGGGAGAAGCACCTTCATGATCATAGTATCTCACCTGGCAGGTAAGTAGGAGTTGGGCTAGAGCTGGGGAGGGTCACTGCTCGGGCACCCCCCTGTCAAGTGAAGGAGATCCAACTGAGGCAGCACAAGGGAACTCTCGAAAGAAGAACAAGGCTAGAGGAATATCTGAGACAAAGAAATCTGACTTTTACCAGAGCTGACCAGAGGAAAACACAAACACAGTCCCCCACTACCACAAAAAATGCAGGCGAGTTTCCCACATTTGGGGAAATCACAGGGGTCAGCATACCCAGAATGCAATGAATGAACCTCACCCTGGGTGAACAATCTTCATGACCATGGTGTCTCCTATGCAAAATAAGTATGATCTGGGATAGGGCTGGGGAGGGCCGCTGCTCAGGCACATCTCTGTCAAGTAAAGGAGATTCAACTGAGGCAGCACAAGGGAACTCTCATCTGGGGACAATAACTGCAGGGAGAACACATATTTTCAGATGAACATGGGAGGGCAGAAGGCTGCCTAATACTGAAGCACCCCCAAACAACAAACCAAATGCAACAACTAGTGCAAGCATTCCTGGGGGAAGGCCTGCAGCAGATGGATTTGCATATGGTGATGTCATCCAAGCAGTGGGTCAAAGTTGGCTTCAACCCTCATCTGCATATGAAAAGAGAAAAGGGGCGTGCAGGGCATGGCGGCCTTTTGCGGTGCTTGGATGACCCCTAGTTCGCATTAAACACCCCCACCCTCCTTTGGTGTGGGGCTCATGTTGGCCATGCCCCATCCCCTGAGCATTCAAGCTGATTTCTTGCAGCAGCTGGGCACTGTAACAGCTCCAGAGCTGCTCTGTAAGGCAAGTAAAATATTGTGTGGGCCCTGCAGCACTACCTGTAGTTTGCATTGTGCATTGGAAGGCACAAAGTAAGCAGACGGGAGGAGAAGTCAGGATAGTGCACAAGGGTATAGAAGGGAGGGGCTCAAGATAAAAGAAGTGGAAACAGACAGCAAACTAGGCTGGAGAAAGACCTGAGACAAAGAGATCTGAATTATACGAGAACCGACCAGAGGAAACACAAATTATGCAGTCAAGTGTCCCACATTTGGGGAAATCGTAGGAGCAGCACACCCAGAGTGCAATGGGTGAGCCTTGCCCTGGGAGAAGCACCTTCCTGATCATAGTATCTCACCTGGCAGGTAAGTAGGAGTTGGGCTAGAGCTGGGGAGGGTCGCTGCTCGGGCACCCCCCTGTCAAGTGAAGGAGATCCAACTGAGGCAGCACAAAGAAACTCTCGAAAGAAGAACAAGGCTAGAGGAAGATCTGAGACAAAGAAATCTGACTTTTACCAGAGCTGACCAGAGGAAAGCACAAACACAGTCCCCCACTACCACAAATAATGCAGTCGAGTTTCCCACATTTGGGGAAATCACAGGGGTCAGCATACCCAGAATGCAATGAATGAACCTCACCCTGGGAGAACAATCTTCATGACCATAGTATCTCCTATGCAAAATAAGTATGATTTGGGATAGGGCTGGGGAGGGCCGCTGCTCAGGCACATCTCTGTCAAGTAAAGGAGATTCAACTGAGGCAGCACAAGGGAACTCTCATCTGGGGACAACAACTGCAGGGAGAACACATATTTTCAGATGAACATGGGAGGGCAGAAGGCTGCCTAATACTGAAGCACCCCCAAACAACAAACCAAATGCAACAACTAGTAAAAGCATTCCTGGGTAAAGGTCTGCAGAAGACGGATTTGCATACGGTGATGTCATCCAAGCAGTGGGCCAAAGTTGGCTGGAACCCTCATCTGCATATGAAAAGAGAAAAGGGTTATGCAGGGCATGGCGGCCTTTTGCGGCGCTTGGATGACCCCTAGTTCACATTAAACACCTCCACCCTCCTTCGGTGTGGGGCTCATGTTGGCTATGCCCCAGCCCCTGAAGCATTCAAGCTGATTTCTTGCCGCAGCTGGGCACTGTAACAGCTCCAGAGTTGCTCTGTAAGGCATGTAAAACACAGTCCCCCACTACAACCAGGAAACATTAACGCCACTGCATCCTTGCTGCTTTCTCATGTGGAAGTCTATTTAATGTGAAAACAAGGTGATATCTAATTAGCACACAGAAAAGAAAATTAAGTGAATTTTTGAAAGAAAACAATACTGTTAATATACTATTAAAACAAATTAAAATGGTAAAAGTTATTGTACTTTAAGTAAAAATAAAAGAGCAAAAATATCAATCCCAGTTTTGGATTACTTTAATTAAAAAAAAAAATGCATATAGCAGAGGATAGTTTCAATCTGTCTACCTCTGGGTTATGGGCCCAGCATGCTTCCATTGCAGTACTCTGCTGCACATGTAAGTGCAAGAGATCCTGAAGCACTCACTCATCATGGGAAAGTACCAATGTGTTTCTTCATTGGTTGATGGCAGAAACATCTTACAAAAACACTCCAGATTATTGACTTTTTAAAGTTTTTCTAGGAAACGTTCTAGATGATTGTTTATTAGCCTTTGTCAGTATGTACTTTTGCAAAGTGTCGCTGTGGCGCAATCAGTTAGTGTGTATGGCTATTAACCAAAAGGTTGGTGGTTCAATCCCACCCAGGGATGTAATTGACCTTGTTATCAGATTTTGGTGATCTTTAAGTAGACAAGTCAAAATTTCAAACCCCCTGTTATGGTGTTAGGTATTTAGACTTCTCTGATGTAATCAGAGTTAGATTTGATTCAGTGATTTTATAAAAACAGCTAGGAAGCACAATTTAGCAGTGGGTTGCAGAGAAAAAGAAATATGCTTGCAAAAAAATCCAATTGAGTGATTAAACAGCTCTTGGATGGTTTTTCACCTATTACTAAATTAAACTTGCTTCATTGGAAAGGCAGCAAGATGCATCCTCATTTCAATAGCTACTCTTTGTCTCAGGTCTTTCTCCAGCCTAGTTTGCTGTCTGTTTCCACTTCTTTTATCTTGAGCCCCTCCCTTCTATACCCTTGTGCACTATCCTGACTTCTCCTCCCGTCTGCTTACTTTGTGCCTTCCAATGCACAATGCAAACTACAGGTAGTGCTGCAGGGCCCACACAATATTTTACTCCCTGAAAAGCACCCAGTCTCCTCTGGGCACAGTAGTAAACTGAGGTCTGGAGGAGGGGCATAGAGGGAGGAGCCAGTGCACACCCAGATCTAAAGTCTTTCTTAAAGTGCCCATGTCTCCTGCGGAGCCCGTCTATCCCCCATGGTCCTTACGGAGTCCCCAGCATCCTCTAGGACGTAAGAGAAAAATTATGCTGGCAGAAAAATCCAATTGAGTGATTAAACAGCTCCAGAGCTGCTCTGTAAGGCAAGTAAAAGGGTGTGGGCCCTGCAGCACTACCTGTAGTTTGCATTGTGCATTGAAAGCCTAGTTTGCTGTCTGTTTCCACTTCTTTTTTCTTGAGCCCCTCCCGTCTATACCCTTGTGCACTATCCTGACTTCTCCTCCCGTCTGCTTACTTTGTGCCTTCCAATGCACAATGCAAACTACAGGTAGTGCTGCAGGGCCCACACCCTTTTACTTGCCTTACAGAGCAGCTCTTGAGCTGTTACAGTGCCCAGCTGCTGCAAGAAATCAGTGTGAATGCTTCAGGGGCTGGGGCATGGCCAACATGAGCCCCACACCGAAGGAGGGTGGGGGTGTTTAATGCGAACTAGGGGTCTCGCACAATGCGAACTACAGGTAGTGCTGCAGGGCCCACACCCTTTTACTTGCCTTACAGAGCAGCTCTGGAGCTGTTACAGTGCCCAGCTGCTGCAAGAAATCAGCTTGAATCCTTTAGGGGCTGGGGCATAGCCAACATGAGCCCCACACCGACGGAGGGTGGAGGTGTTTAATGCGAACTAGGGGTCATCCAAGTGCCGCAAAAGGCCGCCATGCCCTGCACGCCCCTTTTCTCTTTTCATATGCAGACGAGGGTTGAAGCCAACTTTGACCCACTGCTTGGATGACATCGCCATATGCAAATCCATCTTCTGCAGGCCTTCCCCCAGGAATGCTTGCACTAGTTGTTGCATTTGGTTTGTTGTTTGGGGGTGCTTCAGTATTAGGCAGCCTTCTGCCCTCCCATGTTCATCTGAAAATATGTGTTCTCCCTGCAGTTGTTGTCCCCAGATCAGAGTTCCCTTGTGCTGCCTCAGTTGAATCTCCTTTACTTGACAGAGATGTGCCTGAGCAGCGGCCCTCCCCAGCCCTATCCCAAATCATACTTATTTTGCATAGGAGATACCATGGTCATGAAGACTGTTCTCCCAGGGTGCGGTTCATTCATTGCATTCTGGGTATGCTGACCCCTGTGATTTCCCCAAATGTGGGAAACTCGACTGCATTATTTAATGCGAACTAGGGGTCATCCAAGCACCGCAAAAGGCCGCCATGCCCTGCATACCCCTTTTCTCTTTTCATAAGCAGACGAGGTTTGAAGCCAACTTTGACCCACTGCTTGGATGACATCACTTGCTGCCTTTCCAATGAAGCAAGTTTAATTTAATAATAGGTGAAAAACCATCCCTACAAAGGTGTTAATCAGATACTTGGCTTTGTGGACACTTTTCAGAGCACAAATTTGTTAGCATAAAAATAAAGCCAGAAAATGAAGAGCTGTTTAATCACTCAATTGGATTTTTCTGCCAGCATATTTCTTTTTCTCTGCAACCCACTGCTAAATTGTGCTTCCTAGCTGTTTTTATAAAATCACTGAATCAAATCTAACTCTGATTACATCAGAGAAGGCCAGGTACCCTACACCATAACAGGGGGTTTGAAATTTTGACTTGTCTACTTAAAGATCACCAAAATCTGATAACAAGGTCAATTAAGTCCCTGGGTGGGATTGAACCACCAACCTTTTGGTTAATAGCCTTACACACTAACTGATTGCGCCACAGCGACACTTTGCAAAAGTACATACTGACAAAGGCTAATAAGCATTCATCTAGAACGATTCCTAGAAACATTTTAAAAAGTCAATAATGTGGAGAGTTTTTGTAAGATGTTTCTTCCATCAACCAATGAAGAAACACATTGGTACTTTCCCATGATGAGTGAGTGCTTCAGGATCTTTTGCACTTACATGTGCAGCAGAGTACTGTAATGGAAGCATGCTGGGTCCATAACCCAGAGGTAGGCAGATTGAAACTATCCTCTGCTATATGCATTTTTTTTTTGTTAATTAAAGTAATCCAAAACTGGGATTGATATTTTTGCTCTTTTATTTTTACTTAAAGTACAATAACTTTTACCATTTTAATTTGTTTTAATAGTATATTGACAGTATTGTTTTCTTTCAAAAATCCAATTAATTTTCTTTACCCGATTATTAAAATGGTAATTGACAAAAACAAACTACATTGTCACCAGAAGAGCAATACAAAATGTACAAGTGATATATTAAAATCATCTTTCCAGCTTGAATTTCAATGATGCATTGGGGCAACGATTCACCCTTAAATAAAGATTTTCTTAATTCCTTACTTGTGTGCTAATTAGATATCACCTTGTTTTCACATTAAACAGACTTCCACATGAGAAAACAGCAAAGATGCAGTGGCGTTAATGTTTCCTGGTGTCAACCTGTATTATTTCCGTAGATATTGAAATGAGGATGCATCTTGCTGCCTTTCCAATGAAGCAAGTTTAATTTAGTAATAGGTGAAAAACCATCCCTACAAAGATGTTAATCAGATACTTGGCTTTGTGGACACTTTTCAGAGAACAAATTTGTTATCATAAAAATAAAGCCAGAAAATGAAGAGCTGTTTAATCACTCAATTGGATTTTTCTGCCAGCATTTTTCTTTTTCTCTGCAACCCACTGCTAAATTGTGCTTCCTAGCTGTTTTTTTATAAAATCACTTAATCAAATCTAACTCTGATTACATCAGAGAAGGCCAGGTACCCTACACCATAAGAGGGGGTTTGCAATTTTGACTTGTCTACTTAAATATCACCAAAATCTGATCACAAGGTCAATTACGTCCCTGGGTGGGATTGAACCACCAACTTTTTGATAAATAGCTGAACACACTAAGCGATTGTGCCACAGAGACACTTTGCAAAAAGCACATACTGACAAAGACTAATAAGCATTCATCTAGAACGTTTCCTAGAAAAACTTTAAAAAGTCAATAATCTGGAGAGTTTATGTAAGATGTTTCTTCCAGCAACCAATGAAGAAACACATTGGTACTTTTGCATGATGAGTGAGTGCTTCAGGATCTCTTGCACTTACATGTGCAGCAGAGTACTGCAATGGAAGCATGCTGGGCCCATAACCCAGAGGTAGGCAGATTGAAACTATCCTTTGCTATATGAATTTTTTTTTTGTTCATTAAAGTAATCCAAAACTGGGATTGATATTTTAGCTTTTATTTTTACTTAAAGTACAATAACTTTTACCATTTTAATTTGTTTTAATAGTATATTGACAGTATTGTTTTCTTTCAAAAATCCACTTAATTTTCTTTACCCTATTATTAAAATGGTAATTGACAAAAACAAACTACATTGTCACCATAAGAGCAATACAAAATGTACAAGTGATATATTAAAATCATCTTTCCAGCTTGAATTTCAATGATGCATTGGGGCAACGATTTTGTGAGAAACATCTTCACCCTTAAATAAAGATTTTCTTAATTCCTTACCTGTGTGCTAATTAGATATCACCTTGTTTTCACATTAAACAGACTTCCACATGAGAAAGCAGCAAGGATGCAGTGGCGTTAATGTTTCCTGGTGTCAACCTGTATTATTTCAGTAGATATTGAAATGAGGATGCATCTTGCTGCCTTTCCAATGAAGCAAGTTTAATTTAGTAATAGGTGAAAAACCATCCCTACAAATATGTTAATCAGATACTTGGCTTTGTGGACACTTTTCAGAGAACAAATTAGTTAGCATAAAAATAAAGCCAGAAAATGAAGAGCTGTTTAATCACTCAATTGGATTTTTCTGCCAGCATATTTCTTTTTCTCTGCAACCCACTGCCAAATTGTGCTTCCTAGCTGTTTTTATAAAATCACTGAATCAAATCTAACTCTGATTACATCAGAGAAGGCCAGGTACCCTACACCATAACAGGGGGTTTGAAATTTTGACTTGTCTACTTAAAGATCACCAAAATCTGATAACAAGGTCAATTAAGTCCCTGGGTGGGATTGAACAACCAACCTTTTGGTTAATAGCCTTACACACTAACTGATTGCGCCACAGCTACACTTTGCAAAAGTACCTACTGACAAAGGCTAATAAGCATTCATCTAGAACGATTCCTAGAAACATTTTAAAAAGTCAATAATGTGGAGAGTTTTTGTAAGATGTTTCTTCCATCAACCAATGAAGAAACACATTGGTACTTTCCCATGATAAGTGAGTGCTTCAGGACCTCTTGCACTTACATGTGCAGCAGAGTACTGTAATGGAAGCATGCTGGGTCCATAACCCAGAGGTAGGCAGATTGAAACTATCCTCTGCTATATGCATTTTTTTTTTTGTTAATTAAAGTAATCCAAAACTGGGATTGATATTTTTGCTCTTTTATTTTTACTTAAAGTACAATAACTTTTACCATTTTAATTTGTTTTAATAGTATATTGACAGTATTGTTTTCTTTCAAAAATCCAATTAATTTTCTTTACCCGATTATTAAAATGGTAATTGACAAAAACAAACTACATTGTCACCAGAAGAGCAATACAAAATGTACAAGTGATATATTAAAATCATCTTTCCAGCTTGAATTTCAATGATGCATTGGGGCAACGATTCACCCTTAAATAAAGATTTTCTTAATTCCTTACTTGTGTGCTAATTAGATATCACCTTGTTTTCACATTAAACAGACTTCCACATGAGAAAACAGCAAAGATGCAGTGGCGTTAATGTTTCCTGGTGTCAACCTGTATTATTTCCGTAGATATTGAAATGAGGATGCATCTTGCTGCCTTTCCAATGAAGCAAGTTTAATTTAGTAATAGGTGAAAAACCATCCCTACAAAGATGTTAATCAGATACTTGGCTTTGTGGACACTTTTCAGAGAACAAATTTGTTATCATAAAAATAAAGCCAGAAAATGAAGAGCTGTTTAATCACTCAATTGGATTTTTCTGCCAGCATTTTTCTTTTTCTCTGCAACCCACTGCTAAATTGTGCTTCCTAGCTGTTTTTTTATAAAATCACTTAATCAAATCTAACTCTGATTACATCAGAGAAGGCCAGGTACCCTACACCATAAGAGGGGGTTTGCAATTTTGACTTGTCTACTTAAATATCACCAAAATCTGATCACAAGGTCAATTACGTCCCTGGGTGGGATTGAACCACCAACTTTTTGATAAATAGCTGAACACACTAAGCGATTGTGCCACAGAGACACTTTGCAAAAAGCACATACTGACAAAGACTAATAAGCATTCATCTAGAACGTTTCCTAGAAAAACTTTAAAAAGTCAATAATCTGGAGAGTTTATGTAAGATGTTTCTTCCAGCAACCAATGAAGAAACACATTGGTACTTTTGCATGATGAGTGAGTGCTTCAGGATCTCTTGCACTTACATGTGCAGCAGAGTACTGCAATGGAAGCATGCTGGGCCCATAACCCAGAGGTAGGCAGATTGAAACTATCCTTTGCTATATGAATTTTTTTTTTGTTCATTAAAGTAATCCAAAACTGGGATTGATATTTTAGCTTTTATTTTTACTTAAAGTACAATAACTTTTACCATTTTAATTTGTTTTAATAGTATATTGACAGTATTGTTTTCTTTCAAAAATCCACTTAATTTTCTTTACCCTATTATTAAAATGGTAATTGACAAAAACAAACTACATTGTCACCATAAGAGCAATACAAAATGTACAAGTGATATATTAAAATCATCTTTCCAGCTTGAATTTCAATGATGCATTGGGGCAACGATTTTGTGAGAAACATCTTCACCCTTAAATAAAGATTTTCTTAATTCCTTACCTGTGTGCTAATTAGATATCACCTTGTTTTCACATTAAACAGACTTCCACATGAGAAAGCAGCAAGGATGCAGTGGCGTTAATGTTTCCTGGTGTCAACCTGTATTATTTCAGAAGATATTGAAATGAGGATGCATCTTGCTGCCTTTCCAATGAAGCAAGTTTAATTTAGTAATAGGTGAAAAACCATCCCTACAAATATGTTAATCAGATACTTGGCTTTGTGGACACTTTTCAGAGAACAAATTAGTTAGCATAAAAATAAAGCCAGAAAATGAAGAGCTGTTTAATCACTCAATTGGATTTTTCTGCCAGCATATTTCTTTTTCTCTGCAACCCACTGCCAAATTGTGCTTCCTAGCTGTTTTTATAAAATCACTGAATCAAATCTAACTCTGATTACATCAGAGAAGGCCAGGTACCCTACACCATAACAGGGGGTTTGAAATTTTGACTTGTCTACTTAAAGATCACCAAAATCTGATAACAAGGTCAATTAAGTCCCTGGGTGGGATTGAACAACCAACCTTTTGGTTAATAGCCTTACACACTAACTGATTGCGCCACAGCTACACTTTGCAAAAGTACCTACTGACAAAGGCTAATAAGCATTCATCTAGAACGATTCCTAGAAACATTTTAAAAAGTCAATAATGTGGAGAGTTTTTGTAAGATGTTTCTTCCATCAACCAATGAAGAAACACATTGGTACTTTCCCATGATAAGTGAGTGCTTCAGGACCTCTTGCACTTACATGTGCAGCAGAGTACTGTAATGGAAGCATGCTGGGTCCATAACCCAGAGGTAGGCAGATTGAAACTATCCTCTGCTATATGTATTTTTTTTTTGTTAATTAAAGTAATCCAAAACTGGGATTGATATTTTTGCTCTTTTATTTTTACTTAAAGTACAATAACTTTTACCATTTTAATTTGTTTTAATAGTATATTGACAGTATTGTTTTCTTTCAAAAATCCACTTAATTTTCTTTACCCGATTATTAAAATGGTAATTGACAAAAACAAACTACATTGTCACCAGAAGAGCAATACAAAATGTACAAGTGATATATTAAAATCATCTTTCCAGCTTGAATTTCAATGATGCATTGGGGCAACGATTTTGTGAGAAACATCTTCACCCTTAAATAAAGATTTTCTTAATTCCTTACCTGTGTGCTAATTAGATATCACCTTGTTTTCACATTAAACAGACTTCCACATGCGAAAGCAGCAAGGATGCAGTGGCGTTAATGTTTCCTGGTGTCAACCTGTATTATTTCAGTAGACATTGAAATGAAGATGCATCTTGCTGCCTTTCCAATGAAGCAAGTTTAATTTAGTAATAGGTGAAAAACCATCCCTACAAAGGTGTTAATCAGAGACTTGGCTTTGTGGACACTTTTCAGAGAACAAATTTGTTAGTATAAAAATAAAGCCAGAAAATGAAGAGCTGTTTAATCACTCAATTGGATTTTTCTGCCAGCATATTTCTGTTTCTCTGCAACCCACTGCTAAATTGTTCTTCCTAGCTGTTTTAATAAAATCACTGAATCAAATCTAACTCTGATTACATTAGAGAAGGCCAGGTACCCTACACCATAACAGGGGGTTTGAAATTTTGACTTGTCTACTTAAAGATCACCAAAATCTGATAACAAGGTCAATTAAGTGCCTGGGTGGGATTGAACCACCAACCTTTTGGTTAATAGCCTTACACACTAACTGATTGCGCCACAGCGACACTTTGCAAAAGAACATACTGACAAAGGCTAATAAGCATTCATCTAGAACGATTCCTAGAAACATTTTAAAAAGTCAATAATGTGGAGAGTTTTTGTAAGATGTTTCTTCCATCAACCAATGAAGAAACACATTGGTACTTTCCCATGATGAGTGAGTGCTTCAGGATCTCTTGCATTGGAAAATGCAGGGCTATAACGTGTAGATGAAGCACTAACAGGAGGCTTTACAATTTTCATTCTAGTGTCTTTCGTTTGGGAGAAAAATGCAAAAGTACAATGCAACTTTTCCTTGCCGATATCTCTCTTTTGCAAAGAGATAGGCATTGGAAAATGCAGGGCTATAACGTGTAGATGAAGCACTAACAGGAGGCTTTAAAATTTTCATTCTAGTGTCTTTCGTTTGGGAGAAAAATGCAAAGGTACAATACAGCATTTCCTTGCCGATATCTCTCTTTTGCAAAGAGATAGGCATTGGAAAATGCAGGGCTATAACGTGTAGATGAAGCACTAACAGGAGGCTTTAAAATTTTCATTCTAGTGTCTTTCGTTTGGGAGAAAAATGCAAAAGTACAATACACTTTTCCTTGCCGATATCTCTCTTTTGCAAAGAGATAGGCATTGGAAAATTCAGGGCTATAACGTGTAGATGAAGCACTAATAGGAGGCTTTAAAATTTTCATTCTAGTGTCCTTCGTTTGGGAGAAAAATGCAAAGGTACAATACAGCTTTTCCTTGCCGATATCTCTCTTTTGCAAAGAGATAGGCATTGGAAAATTAAGGGCTATAACGTGTAGATGAAGCACTAACAGGAGGCTTTTAAATCTTCATTCTAGTGTCCTTCGTTTGGGAGAAAAATGCAAAGGTACAATACAGCTTTTCCTTGCCGATATCTCTCTTTTGCAAAGAGATAGGCATTGGAAAATTCAGGGCTATAACGTGTAGATGAAGCACTAACAGGAGGCTTTAAAATTTTCATTCTAGTGTCTTTCGTTTGGGAGAAAAATGCAAAGGTACAATACAGTTTTTCCATGCCGATATCTCTCTTTTGCAAAGAGATAGGCATTGGAAAATGCAGGGCTATAACGTGTAGATGAAGCACTAACAGGAGGCTTTAAAATTTTCATTCTAGTGTCCTTCGTTTGGGAGAAAAATGCAAAGGTACAATACAGCTTTTCCTTGCCAATATCTCTCTTTTGCAAAGAGCTAGGCATTGGAAAATTCAGGGCTATACCGTGTAGATGAAGCACTAACAGGAGGCTTTTAAATCTTCATTCTAGTGTCCTTCGTTTGGGAGAAAAATGCAAAGGTACAATACAGCTTTTCCTTGCCGATATCTCTCTTTTGCAAAGAGATAGGCATTGGAAATTTCAGGGCTATAACGTGTAGATGAAGCACTAACAGGAGGCTTTAAAATTTTCATTCTAGTGTCTTTCGTTTGGGAGAAAAATGCAAAAGTACAATGCAGCTTTTCCTTGCCGATATCTCTCTTTTGCAAAGAGATAGGCATTGGAAAATGCAGGGCTATAACGTGTAGATGAAGCACTAACAGGAGGCTTTAAAATTTTCATTCTAGTGTCTTTCGTTTGGGAGAAAAATGCAGAAGTACAATACACTTTTCCTTGCCGATATCTCTCTTTTGCAAAGAGATAGGCATTGGAAAATTCAGGGCTATAACGTGTAGATGAAGCACTAATAGGAGGCTTTAAAATTTTCATTCTAGTGTCCTTCGTTTGGGAGAAAAATGCAAAGGTACAATACAGCTTTTCCTTGCCGATATCTCTCTTTTGCAAAGAGATAGGCATTGGAAAATTCAGGGCTATAACGTGTAGATGAAGCACTAACAGGAGGCTTTTAAATCTTCATTCTAGTGTCCTTCGTTTGGGAGAAAAATGCAAAAGTACAATGCAGCTTTTCCTTGCCGATATCTCTCTTTTGCAAAGAGATAGGCATTGGAAAATGCAGGGCTATAACGTGTAGATGAAGCACTAACAGGAGGCTTTAAAATTTTCATTCTAGTGTCTTTCGTTTGGGAGAAAAATGCAAAAGTACAATGCAACTTTTCCTTGCAGATATCTCTCTTTTGCAAAGAGATAGGCATTGGAAAATGCAGGGCTATAACGTGTAGATGAAGCACTAACAGGAGGCTTTAAAATTTTCATTCTAGTGTCTTTCGTTTGGGAGAAAAATGCAAAGGTACAATACAGCATTTCCTTGCCGATATCTCTCTTTTGCAAAGAGATAGGCATTGGAAAATTCAGGGCTATTACGCGTAGATGAAGCACTAACAGGAGGCTTTAAAATTTTTATTCTAGTGTCTTTCGTTTGGGAGAAAAATGCAAAAGTACAATGCAGCTTTTCCTTGCCGATATCTCTCTTTTGCAAAGAGATAGGCATTGGAAAATGCAGGGCTATAACGTGTAGATGAAGCACTAACAGGAGGCTTTAAAATTTTCATTCTAGTGTCTTTCGTTTGGGAGAAAAATGCAAAGGTACAATACAGCATTTCCTTGCCGATATCTCTCTTTTGCAAAGAGATAGGCATTGGAAAATTCAGGGCTATAACGTGTAGATGAAGCACTAACAGGAGGCTTTAAAATTTTCATTCTAGTGTCTTTCGTTTGGGAGAAAAATGCAAAGGTACAATACAGTTTTTCCTTGCCGATATCTCTCTTTTGCAAAGAGATAGGCATTGGAAAATGCAGGGCTATAACGTGTAGATGAAGCACTAACAGGAGGCTTTAAAATTTTCATTCTAGTGTCCTTCGTTTGGGAGAAAAATGCAAAGGTACAATACAGCTTTTCCTTGCCAATATCTCTCTTTTGCAAAGAGCTAGGCATTGGAAAATTCAGGGCTATACCGTGTAGATGAAGCACTAACAGGAGGCTTTTAAATCTTCATTCTAGTGTCCTTCGTTTGGGAGAAAAATGCAAAGGTACAATACAGCTTTTCCTTGCCGATATCTCTCTTTTGCAAAGAGCTAGGCATTGGAAAATTCAGGGCTATAACGTGTAGATGAAGCACTAACAGTAGGCTTTAACATTTTCATTCTAGTGTCTTTCGTTTGGGAGAAAAATGCAAAGGTACAATACAGCTTTTCCTTGCCGATATCTCTCTTTTGCAAAGAGATAGGCATTGGAAAATTCAGGGCTATAACGTGTAGATGAAGCACTAACAGGAGGCTTTAAAATTTTCATTCTAGTGTCTTTCGTTTGGGAGAAAAATGCAAAAGTACAATGCAGCTTTTCCTTGCCGATATCTCTCTTTTGCAAAGAGATAGGCATTGGAAAATTCAGGGCTATAACGTGTAGATGAAGCACTAACAGGAGGCTTTAAAATTTTCATTCTAGTGTCTTTCGTTTGGGAGAAAAATGCAAAGGTACAATACAGCTTTTCCTTGCCGATATCTCTCTTTTGCAAAGAGATAGGCATTGGAAAATTCAGGGCTATAACGTGTAGATGAAGCACTAACAGGAGGCTTTAAAATTTTCATTCTAGTGTCTTTCGTTTGGGAGAAAAATGCAAAGGTACAATACAGCTTTTCCTTGCCGATATCTCTCTTTTGCAAAGAGCTAGGCATTGGAAAATTCAGGGCTATAACGTGTAGATGAAGCACTAACAGGAGGCTTTAAAATTTTCATTCTAGTGTCTTTCGTTTGGGAGAAAAATGCAAAGGTACAATACAGCTTTTCCTTGCCGATATCTCTCTTTTGCAAAGAGCTAGGCATTGGAAAATTCAGGGCTATAACGTGTAGATGAAGCACTAACAGTAGGCTTTAACATTTTCATTCTAGTGTCTTTCGTTTGGGAGAAAAATGCAAAGGTACAATACAGCTTTTCCTTGCCGATATCTCTCTTTTGCAAAGAGATAGGCATTGGAAAATTCAGGGCTATTACGTGTAGATGAAGCACTAACAGGAGGCTTTAAAATTTTCATTCTAGTGTCCTTCGTTTGGGAGAAAAATGCAAAGGTACAATACAGCTTTTCCTTGCCGATATCTCTCTTTTGCAAAGAGATAGGCATTGGAAAATTCAGGGCTATAACGTGTAGATGAAGCACTAACAGGAGGCTTTAAAATTTTCATTCTAGTGTCTTTCGTTTGGGAGAAAAATGCAAAGGTACAATACAGCTTTTCCTTGTCGATATCTCTCTTTTGCAAAGAGCTAGGCATTGGAAAATTCAGGGCTATAACGTGTAGATGAAGCACTAACAGTAGGATTTAAAATTTTCATTCTAGTGTCTTTCGTTTGGGAGAAAAATGCAAAGGTACAATACAGCTTTTCCTTGCCGATATCTCTCTTTTGCAAAGAGATAGGCATTGGAAAATTCAGGGCTATAACGTGTAGATGAAGCACTAACAGGAGGCTTTAACATTTTCATTCTAGTGTACTTCGTTTGGGAGAAAAATGCAAAGGTACAATACAGCTTTTCCTTGCCGATATCTCTCTTTTGCAAAGAGATAGGCATTGGAAAATTCAGGGCTATAACGTGTAGATGAAGCACTAATAGGAGGCTTTAAAATTTTCATTCTAGTGTCCTTCGTTTGGGAGAAAAATGCAAAGGTACAATACAGCTTTTCCTTGCCGATATCTCTCTTTTGCAAAGAGATAGGCATTGGAAAATTCAGGGCTATAACGTGTAGATAAAGCACTAACAGGAGGCTTTAAAATTTTCATTCTAGTGTCTTTCGTGTGGGAGAAAAATGCAAAGGTACAATAAAGCTTTTCCTTGCCGATTTCTCTCTTTTGCAAAGAGATAGGCATTGGAAAATTCAGGGCTATAACGTGTAGATGAAGCACTAACAGTAGGCTTTAACATTTTCATTCTAGTGTCTTTCGTTTGGGAGAAAAATGCAAAGGTACAATACAGCTTTTCCTTGCCGATATCTCTCTTTTGCAAAGAGATAGGCATTGGAAAATTCAGGGCTATAACGTGTAGATGAAGCACTAACAGGAGGCTTTAAAATTTTCATTCTAGTGTCTTTCGTTTGGGAGAAAAATGCAAAAGTACAATGCAGCTTTTCCTTGCCGATATCTCTCTTTTGCAAAGAGATAGGCATTGGAAAATGCAGGGCTATAACGTGTAGATGAAGCACTAACAGGAGGCTTTAAAATTTTCATTCTAGTGTCTTTCGTTTGGGAGAAAAATGCAAAAGTACAATACACTTTTCCTTGCCGATATATCTCTTTTGCAAAGAGCTAGGCATTGGAAAATTCAGGGCTATAACGTGTAGATGAAGCACTAACAGTAGGCTTTAAAATTTTCATTCTAGTGTCTTTCGTTTGGGAGAAAAATGCAAAGGTACAATACAGCTTTTCCTTGCCGATATCTCTCTTTTGCAAAGAGATAGGCATTGGAAAATTCAGGGCTATAACGTGTAGATGAAGCACTAACAGGAGGCTTTAAAATTTTCATTCTAGTGTATTTCGTTTGGGAGAAAAATGCAAAAGTACAATACACTTTTCCTTGCCGATATCTCTCTTTTGCAAAGAGATAGGCATTGGAAAATTCAGGGCTATAACGTGTAGATGAAGCACTAACAGTAGGCTTTAAAATTTTCATTCTAGTGTCTTTCGTTTGGGAGAAAAATGCAAAGGTACAATACAGCTTTTCCTTGCCGATATCTCTCTTTTGCAAAGAGATAGGCATTGGAAAATTCAGGGCTATAACGTGTAGATGAAGCACTAACAGGAGGCTTTAAAATTTTCATTCTAGTGTCTTTCGTTTGGGAGAAAAATGCAAAGGTACAATACAGTTTTTCCTTGCCGATATCTCTCTTTTGCAAAGAGATAGGCATTGGAAATTTCAGGGCTATAACGTGTAGATGAAGCACTAATAGGAGGCTTTAAAATTTTCATTCTAGTGTCCTTCGTTTGGGAGAAAAATGCAAAGGTACAATACAGCTTTTCCTTGCCGATATCTCTCTTTTGCAAAGAGATAGGCATTGGAAAATTCAGGGCTATAACGTGTAGATGAAGCACTAACAGGAGGCTTTAAAATTTTCATTCTAGTGTCTTTCGTTTGGGAGAAAAATGCAAAGGTACAATACAGCTTTTCCTTGCCGATATCTCTCTTTTGCAAAGAGATAGGCATTGGAAAATTCAGGGCTATAACGTGTAGATGAAGCACTAACAGTAGGCTTTAACATTTTCATTCTAGTGTCTTTCGTTTGGGAGAAAAATGCAAAGGTACAATACAGCTTTTCCTTGCCGATATCTCTCTTTTGCAAAGAGATAGGCATAGGAAAATTCAGGGCTATAACGTGTAGATGAAGCACTAACAGGAGGCTTTAAAATTTTCATTCTAGTGTCTTTCGTTTGGGAGAAAAATGCAAAAGTACAATGCAGCTTTTCCTTGCCGATATCTCTCTTTTGCAAAGAGATAGGCATTGGAAAATGCAGGGCTATAACGTGTAGATGAAGCACTAACAGGAGGCTTTAAAATGTTCATTCTAGTGTCTTTCGTTTGGGAGAAAAATGCAAAGGTACAATACAGCATTTCCTTGCCGATATCTCTCTTTTGCAAAGAGATAGGCATTGGAAAATTCAGGGCTATAACGTGTAGATGAAGCACTAACAGGAGGCTTTAAAATTTTCATTCTAGTGTCTTTCGTTTGGGAGAAAAATGCAAAGGTACAATACAGCTTTTCCTTGCCGATATCTCTCTTTTGCAAAGAGCTAGGCATTGGAAAATTCAGGGCTATAACGTGTAGATGAAGCACTAACAGTAGGCTTTAAAATTTTCATTCTAGTGTCTTTCGTTTGGGAGAAAAATGCAAAGGTACAATACAGCTTTTCCTTGCCGATATCTCTCTTTTGCAAAGAGATAGGCATTGGAAAATTCAGGGCTATAACGTGTAGATGAAGCACTAACAGGAGGCTTTAAAATTTTCATTCTAGTGTCTTTCGTTTGGGAGAAAAATGCAAAGGTACAATACAGTTTTTCCTTGCCGATATCTCTCTTTTGCAAAGAGATAGGCATTGGAAAATTCAGGGCTATAACGTGTAGATGAAGCACTAATAGGAGGCTTTAAAATTTTCATTCTAGTGTCCTTCGTTTGGGAGAAAAATGCAAAGGTACAATACAGCTTTTCCTTGCCGATATATCTCTTTTGCAAAGAGATAGGCATTGGAAAATTCAGGGCTATAACGTGTAGATGAAGCACTAACAGGAGGTTTAAAATTTTCATTCTAGTGTCTTTCGTTTGGGAGAAAAATGCAAAGGTACAATACAGCTTTTCCTTGCCGATATCTCTCTTTTGCAAAGAGCTAGGCATTGGAAAATTCAGGGCTATAACGTGTAGATGAAGCACTAACAGTAGGCTTTAACATTTTCATTCTAGTGTCTTTCGTTTGGGAGAAAAATGCAAAGGTACAATACAGCTTTTTCTTGCCGATATCTCTCTTTTGCAATGAGATAGGCATTGGAAAATTCAGGGCTATAACGTGTAGATGAAGCACTAACAGGAGGCTTTAAAATTTTCATTCTAGTGTCTTTCGTTTGGGAGAAAAATGCAAAAGTACAATACACTTTTCCTTGCCGATATCTCTCTTTTGCAAAGAGATAGGCATTGGAAAATTCAGGGCTATAACGTGTTTATGAAGCACTAATAGGAGGCTTTAAAATTTTCATTCTAGTGTCTTTCGTTTGGGAGAAAAATGCAAAGGTACAATACAGCTTTTCCTTGCCGATATCTCTCTTTTGCAAAGAGCTAGGCATTGGAAAATTCAGGGCTATAACGTGTAGATGAAGCACTAAGAGTAGGCTTTAACATTTTCATTCTAGTGTCTTTCGTTTGGGAGAAAAATGCAAAGGTACAATACAGCTTTTCCTTACCGATATCTCTCTTTTGCAAAGAGATAGGCATTGGAAATTTCAGGGCTATAACGTGTAGATGAAGCACTAACAGGAGGCTTTAAAATTTTCATTCTAGTGTCTTTCGTTTGGGAGAAAAATGCAAAAGTACAATGCAGCTTTTCCTTGCCGATATCTCTCTTTTGCAAAGAGATAGGCATTGGAAAATGCAGGGCTATAACGTGTAGATGAAGCACTAACAGGAGGCTTTAAAATTTTCATTCTAGTGTCTTTCGTTTGGGAGAAAAATGCAAAAGTACAATACACTTTTCCTTGCCGATATCTCTCTTTTGCAAAGAGATAGGCATTGGAAAATTCAGGGCTATAACGTGTAGATGAAGCACTAATAGGAGGCTTTAAAATTTTCATTCTAGTGTCCTTCGTTTGGGAGAAAAATGCAAAGGTACAATACAGCTTTTCCTTGCCGATATCTCTCTTTTGCAAAGAGATAGGCATTGGAAAATTAAGGGCTATAACGTGTAGATGAAGCACTAACAGGAGGCTTTAAAATTTTCATTCTAGTGTCTTTCGTTTGGGAGAAAAATGCAAAGGTACAATACAGCTTTTCCTTGCCGATATCTCTCTTTTGCAAAGAGATAGGCATTGGAAAATTCAGGGCTATAACGTGTAGATGAAGCACTAACAGGAGGCTTTAAAATTTTCATTCTAGTGTCTTTCGTTTGGGAGAAAAATGCAAAAGTACAATGCAGCTTTTCCTTGCCGATATCTCTCTTTTGCAAAGAGATAGGCATTGGAAAATGCAGGGCTATAACGTGTAGATGAAGCACTAACAGGAGGCTTTAAAATTTTCATTCTAGTGTCTTTCGTTTGGGAGAAAAATGCAAAAGTACAATGCAACTTTTCCTTGCCGATATCTCTCTTTTGCAAAGAGATAGGCATTGGAAAATGCAGGGCTATAACGTGTAGATGAAGCACTAACAGGAGGCTTTAAAATTTTCATTCTAGTGTCTTTCGTTTGGGAGAAAAATGCAAAGGTACAATACAGCATTTCCTTGCCGATATCTCTCTTTTGCAAAGAGATAGGCATTGGAAAATTCAGGGCTATAACGTGTAGATGAAGCACTAACAGGAGGCTTTAAAATTTTCATTCTAGTGTCTTTCGTTTGGGAGAAAAATGCAAAGGTACAATACAGCTTTTCCTTGCCGATATCTCTCTTTTGCAAAGAGATAGGCATTGGAAAATTCAGGGCTATAACGTGTAGATGAAGCACTAACAGGAGGCTTTAACATTTTCATTCTAGTGTACTTCGTTTGGGAGAAAAATGCAAAGGTACAATACAGCTTTTCCTTGCCGATATCTCTCTTTTGCAAAGAGATAGGCATTGGAAAATTCAGGGCTATAACGTGTAGATGAAGCACTAATAGGAGGCTTTAAAATTTTCATTCTAGTGTCCTTCGTTTGGGAGAAAAATGCAAAGGTACAATACAGCTTTTCCTTGCCGATATCTCTCTTTTGCAAAGAGATAGGCATTGGAAAATTCAGGGCTATAACGTGTAGATGAAGCACTAACAGGAGGCTTTAAAATTTTCATTCTAGTGTCTTTCGTTTGGGAGAAAAATGCAAAGGTACAATACAGCTTTTCCTTGCCGATATCTCTCTTTTGCAAAGAGCTAGGCATTGGAAAATTCAGGGCTATAACGTGTAGATGAAGCACTAACAGGAGGCTTTAACATTTTCATTCTAGTGTCTTTCGTTTGGGAGAAAAATGCAAAGGTACAATACAGCTTTTCCTTGCCGATATCTCTCTTTTGCAAAGAGATAGGCATTGGAAAATTCAGGGCTATAACGTGTAGATGAAGCACTAACAGTAGGCTTTAACATTTTCATTCTAGTGTCTTTCGTTTGGGAGAAAAATGCAAAGGTACAATACAGCTTTTCCTTGCCGATATCTCTCTTTTGCAAAGAGATAGGCATTGGAAAATGCAGGGCTATAACGTGTAGATGAAGCACTAACAGGAGGCTTTACAATTTTCATTCTAGTGTCTTTCGTTTGGGAGAAAAATGCAAAAGTACAATGCAACTTTTCCTTGCCGATATCTCTCTTTTGCAAAGAGATAGGCATTGGAAAATGCAGGGCTATAACGTGTAGATGAAGCACTAACAGGAGGCTTTAAAATTTTCATTCTAGTGTCTTTCGTTTGGGAGAAAAATGCAAAGGTACAATACAGCATTTCCTTGCCGATATCTCTCTTTTGCAAAGAGATAGGCATTGGAAAATTCAGGGCTATTACGTGTAGATGAAGCACTAACAGGAGGCTTTAAAATTTTCATTCTAGTGTCTTTCGTTTGGGAGAAAAATGCAAAGGTACAATACAGCTTTTCCTTGTCGATATCTCTCTTTTGCAAAGAGCTAGGCATTGGAAAATTCAGGGCTATAACGTGTAGATGAAGCACTAACAGTAGGATTTAAAATTTTCATTCTAGTGTCTTTCGTTTGGGAGAAAAATGCAAAGGTACAATACAGCTTTTCCTTGCCGATATCTCTATTTTGCAAAGAGATAGGCATTGGAAAATTCAGGGCTATAACGTGTAGATGAAGCACTAACAGGAGGCTTTAACATTTTCATTCTAGTGTACTTCGTTTGGGAGAAAAATGCAAAGGTACAATACAGCTTTTCCTTGCCGATATCTCTCTTTTGCAAAGAGATAGGCATTGGAAAATTCAGGGCTATAACGTGTAGATGAAGCACTAATAGGAGGCTTTAAAATTTTCATTCTAGTGTCCTTCGTTTGGGAGAAAAATGCAAAGGTACAATACAGCTTTTCCTTGCCGATATCTCTCTTTTGCAAAGAGATAGGCATTGGAAAATTCAGGGCTATAACGTGTAGATGAAGCACTAACAGGAGGCTTTAAAATTTTCATTCTAGTGTCTTTCGTTTGGGAGAAAAATGCAAAGGTACAATACAGCTTTTCCTTGCCGATATCTCTCTTTTGCAAAGAGCTAGGCATTGGAAAATTCAGGGCTATAACGTGTAGATGAAGCACTAACAGGAGGCTTTAAAATTTTCATTCTAGTGTCTTTCGTTAGGGAGAAAAATGCAAAGGTACAATACAGCTTTTCCTTGCCGATATCTCTCTTTTGCAAAGAGATAGGCATTGGAAAATTCAGGGCTATAACGTGTAGATGAAGCACTAACAGTAGGCTTTAACATTTTCATTCTAGTGTCTTTCGTTTGGGAGAAAAATGCAAAGGTACAATACAGCTTTTCCTTGCCGATATCTCTCTTTTGCAAAGAGATAGGCATTGGAAAATGCAGGGCTATAACGTGTAGATGAAGCACTAACAGGAGGCTTTACAATTTTCATTCTAGTGTCTTTCGTTTGGGAGAAAAATGCAAAAGTACAATGCAACTTTTCCTTGCCGATATCTCTCTTTTGCAAAGAGATAGGCATTGGAAAATGCAGGGCTATAACGTGTAGATGAAGCACTAACAGGAGGCTTTAAAATTTTCATTCTAGTGTCTTTCGTTTGGGAGAAAAATGCAAAGGTACAATACAGCATTTCCTTGCCGATATCTCTCTTTTGCAAAGAGATAGGCATTGGAAAATTCAGGGCTATTACGTGTAGATGAAGCACTAACAGGAGGCTTTAAAATTTTCATTCTAGTGTCTTTCGTTTGGGAGAAAAATGCAAAGGTACAATACAGCTTTTCCTTGTCGATATCTCTCTTTTGCAAAGAGCTAGGCATTGGAAAATTCAGGGCTATAACGTGTAGATGAAGCACTAACAGTAGGATTTAAAATTTTCATTCTAGTGTCTTTCGTTTGGGAGAAAAATGCAAAGGTACAATACAGCTTTTCCTTGCCGATATCTCTCTTTTGCAAAGAGATAGGCATTGGAAAATTCAGGGCTATAACGTGTAGATGAAGCACTAACAGGAGGCTTTAACATTTTCATTCTAGTGTACTTCGTTTGGGAGAAAAATGCAAAGGTACAATACAGCTTTTCCTTGCCGATATCTCTCTTTTGCAAAGAGATAGGCATTGGAAAATTCAGGGCTATAACGTGTAGATGAAGCACTAATAGGAGGCTTTAAAATTTTCATTCTAGTGTCCTTCGTTTGGGAGAAAAATGCAAAGGTACAATACAGCTTTTCCTTGCCGATATCTCTCTTTTGCAAAGAGATAGGCATTGGAAAATTCAGGGCTATAACGTGTAGATGAAGCACTAACAGGAGGCTTTAAAATTTTCATTCTAGTGTCTTTCGTTTGGGAGAAAAATGCAAAGGTACAATACAGCTTTTCCTTGCCGATATCTCTCTTTTGCAAAGAGCTAGGCATTGGAAAATTCAGGGCTATAACGTGTAGATGAAGCACTAACAGGAGGCTTTAAAATTTTCATTCTAGTGTCTTTCGTTAGGGAGAAAAATGCAAAGGTACAATACAGCTTTTCCTTGCCGATATCTCTCTTTTGCAAAGAGATAGGCATTGGAAAATTCAGGGCTATAACGTGTAGATGAAGCACTAACAGTAGGCTTTAACATTTTCATTCTAGTGTCTTTCGTTTGGGAGAAAAATGCAAAGGTACAATACAGCTTTTCCTTGCCGATATCTCTCTTTTGCAAAGAGATAGGCATTGGAAAATGCAGGGCTATAACGTGTAGATGAAGCACTAACAGGAGGCTTTACAATTTTCATTCTAGTGTCTTTCGTTTGGGAGAAAAATGCAAAAGTACAATGCAACTTTTCCTTGCCGATATCTCTCTTTTGCAAAGAGATAGGCATTGGAAAATGCAGGGCTATAACGTGTAGATGAAGCACTAACAGGAGGCTTTAAAATTTTCATTCTAGTGTCTTTCGTTTGGGAGAAAAATGCAAAGGTACAATACAGCATTTCCTTGCCGATATCTCTCTTTTGCAAAGAGATAGGCATTGGAAAATTCAGGGCTATAACGTGTAGATGAAGCACTAACAGGAGGCTTTAAAATTTTCATTCTAGTGTCTTTCGTTTGGGAGAAAAATGCAAAGGTACAATACAGTTTTTCCATGCCGATATCTCTCTTTTGCAAAGAGATAGGCATTGGAAAATGCAGGGCTATAACGTGTAGATGAAGCACTAACAGGAGGCTTTAAAATTTTCATTCTAGTGTCCTTCGTTTGGGAGAAAAATGCAAAGGTACAATACAGCTTTTCCTTGCCAATATCTCTCTTTTGCAAAGAGCTAGGCATTGGAAAATTCAGGGCTATACCGTGTAGATGAAGCACTAACAGGAGGCTTTTAAATCTTCATTCTAGTGTCCTTCGTTTGGGAGAAAAATGCAAAGGTACAATACAGCTTTTCCTTGCCGATATCTCTCTTTTGCAAAGAGATAGGCATTGGAAATTTCAGGGCTATAACGTGTAGATGAAGCACTAACAGGAGGCTTTAAAATTTTCATTCTAGTGTCTTTCGTTTGGGAGAAAAATGCAAAAGTACAATGCAGCTTTTCCTTGCCGATATCTCTCTTTTGCAAAGAGATAGGCATTGGAAAATGCAGGGCTATAACGTGTAGATGAAGCACTAACAGGAGGCTTTAAAATTTTCATTCTAGTGTCTTTCGTTTGGGAGAAAAATGCAAAAGTACAATACACTTTTCCTTGCCGATATCTCTCTTTTGCAAAGAGATAGGCATTGGAAAATTCAGGGCTATAACGTGTAGATGAAGCACTAATAGGAGGCTTTAAAATTTTCATTCTAGTGTCCTTCGTTTGGGAGAAAAATGCAAAGGTACAATACAGCTTTTCCTTGCCGATATCTCTCTTTTGCAAAGAGATAGGCATTGGAAAATTAAGGGCTATAACGTGTAGATGAAGCACTAACAGGAGGCTTTTAAATCTTCATTCTAGTGTCCTTCGTTTGGGAGAAAAATGCAAAGGTACAATACAGCTTTTCCTTGCCGATATCTCTCTTTTGCAAAGAGATAGGCATTGGAAAATTCAGGGCTATAACGTGTAGATGAAGCACTAACAGGAGGCTTTAAAATTTTCATTCTAGTGTCTTTCGTTTGGGAGAAAAATGCAAAGGTACAATACAGTTTTTCCATGCCGATATCTCTCTTTTGCAAAGAGATAGGCATTGGAAAATGCAGGGCTATAACGTGTAGATGAAGCACTAACAGGAGGCTTTAAAATTTTCATTCTAGTGTCCTTCGTTTGGGAGAAAAATGCAAAGGTACAATACAGCTTTTCCTTGCCAATATCTCTCTTTTGCAAAGAGCTAGGCATTGGAAAATTCAGGGCTATACCGTGTAGATGAAGCACTAACAGGAGGCTTTTAAATCTTCATTCTAGTGTCCTTCGTTTGGGAGAAAAATGCAAAGGTACAATACAGCTTTTCCTTGCCGATATCTCTCTTTTGCAAAGAGATAGGCATTGGAAATTTCAGGGCTATAACGTGTAGATGAAGCACTAACAGGAGGCTTTAAAATTTTCATTCTAGTGTCTTTCGTTTGGGAGAAAAATGCAAAAGTACAATGCAGCTTTTCCTTGCCGATATCTCTCTTTTGCAAAGAGATAGGCATTGGAAAATGCAGGGCTATAACGTGTAGATGAAGCACTAACAGGAGGCTTTAAAATTTTCATTCTAGTGTCTTTCGTTTGGGAGAAAAATGCAAAAGTACAATACACTTTTCCTTGCCGATATCTCTCTTTTGCAAAGAGATAGGCATTGGAAAATTCAGGGCTATAACGTGTAGATGAAGCACTAATAGGAGGCTTTAAAATTTTCATTCTAGTGTCCTTCGTTTGGGAGAAAAATGCAAAGGTACAATACAGCTTTTCCTTGCCGATATCTCTCTTTTGCAAAGAGATAGGCATTGGAAAATTAAGGGCTATAACGTGTAGATGAAGCACTAACAGGAGGCTTTAAAATTTTCATTCTAGTGTCTTTCGTTTGGGAGAAAAATGCAAAGGTACAATACAGCTTTTCCTTGCCGATATCTCTCTTTTGCAAAGAGATAGGCATTGGAAAATTCAGGGCTATAACGTGTAGATGAAGCACTAACAGGAGGCTTTAAAATTTTCATTCTAGTGTCTTTCGTTTGGGAGAAAAATGCAAAAGTACAATGCAGCTTTTCCTTGCCGATATCTCTCTTTTGCAAAGAGATAGGCATTGGAAAATGCAGGGCTATAACGTGTAGATGAAGCACTAACAGGAGGCTTTAAAATTTTCATTCTAGTGTCTTTCGTTTGGGAGAAAAATGCAAAAGTACAATGCAACTTTTCCTTGCCGATATCTCTCTTTTGCAAAGAGATAGGCATTGGAAAATGCAGGGCTATAACGTGTAGATGAAGCACTAACAGGAGGCTTTAAAATTTTCATTCTAGTGTCTTTCGTTTGGGAGAAAAATGCAAAGGTACAATACAGCATTTCCTTGCCGATATCTCTCTTTTGCAAAGAGATAGGCATTGGAAAATTCAGGGCTATTACGCGTAGATGAAGCACTAACAGGAGGCTTTAAAATTTTTATTCTAGTGTCTTTCGTTTGGGAGAAAAATGCAAAAGTACAATGCAGCTTTTCCTTGCCGATATCTCTCTTTTGCAAAGAGATAGGCATTGGAAAATGCAGGGCTATAACGTGTAGATGAAGCACTAACAGGAGGCTTTAAAATTTTCATTCTAGTGTCTTTCGTTTGGGAGAAAAATGCAAAGGTACAATACAGCATTTCCTTGCCGATATCTCTCTTTTGCAAAGAGATAGGCATTGGAAAATTCAGGGCTATAACGTGTAGATGAAGCACTAACAGGAGGCTTTAAAATTTTCATTCTAGTGTCTTTCGTTTGGGAGAAAAATGCAAAGGTACAATACAGTTTTTCCTTGCCGATATCTCTCTTTTGCAAAGAGATAGGCATTGGAAAATTCAGGGCTATAACGTGTAGATGAAGCACTAACAGGAGGCTTTAAAATTTTCATTCTAGTGTCTTTCGTTTGGGAGAAAAATGCAAAAGTACAATGCAGCTTTTCCTTGCCGATATCTCTCTTTTGCAAAGAGATAGGCATTGGAAAATGCAGGGCTATAACGTGTAGATGAAGCACTAACAGGAGGCTTTAAAATTTTCATTCTAGTGTCTTTCGTTTGGGAGAAAAATGCAAAAGTACAATACACTTTTCCTTGCCGATATCTCTCTTTTGCAAAGAGATAGGCATTGGAAAATTCAGGGCTATAACGTGTAGATGAAGCACTAATAGGAGGCTTTAAAATTTTCATTCTAGTGTCCTTCGTTTGGGAGAAAAATGCAAAGGTACAATACAGCTTTTCCTTGCCGATATCTCTCTTTTGCAAAGAGATAGGCATTGGAAAATTCAGGGCTATAACGTGTAGATGAAGCACTAACAGGAGGCTTTAAAATTTTCATTCTAGTGTCTTTCGTTTGGGAGAAAAATGCAAAAGTACAATGCAACTTTTCCTTGCCGATATCTCTCTTTTGCAAAGAGATAGGCATTGGAAAATGCAGGGCTATAACGTGTAGATGAAGCACTAACAGGAGGCTTTAAAATTTTCATTCTAGTGTCTTTCGTTTGGGAGAAAAATGCAAAGGTACAATACAGCATTTCCTTGCCGATATCTCTCTTTTGCAAAGAGATAGGCATTGGAAAATTCAGGGCTATTACGCGTAGATGAAGCACTAACAGGAGGCTTTAAAATTTTTATTCTAGTGTCTTTCGTTTGGGAGAAAAATGCAAAAGTACAATGCAGCTTTTCCTTGCCGATATCTCTCTTTTGCAAAGAGATAGGCATTGGAAAATGCAGGGCTATAACGTGTAGATGAAGCACTAACAGGAGGCTTTAAAATTTTCATTCTAGTGTCTTTCGTTTGGGAGAAAAATGCAAAGGTACAATACAGCATTTCCTTGCCGATATCTCTCTTTTGCAAAGAGATAGGCATTGGAAAATTCAGGGCTATAACGTGTAGATGAAGCACTAACAGGAGGCTTTAAAATTTTCATTCTAGTGTCTTTCGTTTGGGAGAAAAATGCAAAGGTACAATACAGTTTTTCCTTGCCGATATCTCTCTTTTGCAAAGAGATAGGCATTGGAAAATTCAGGGCTATAACGTGTAGATGAAGCACTAACAGGAGGCTTTAAAATTTTCATTCTAGTGTCTTTCGTTTGGGAGAAAAATGCAAAAGTACAATGCAGCTTTTCCTTGCCGATATCTCTCTTTTGCAAAGAGATAGGCATTGGAAAATGCAGGGCTATAACGTGTAGATGAAGCACTAACAGGAGGCTTTAAAATTTTCATTCTAGTGTCTTTCGTTTGGGAGAAAAATGCAAAAGTACAATACACTTTTCCTTGCCGATATCTCTCTTTTGCAAAGAGATAGGCATTGGAAAATTCAGGGCTATAACGTGTAGATGAAGCACTAATAGGAGGCTTTAAAATTTTCATTCTAGTGTCCTTCGTTTGGGAGAAAAATGCAAAGGTACAATACAGCTTTTCCTTGCCGATATCTCTCTTTTGCAAAGAGATAGGCATTGGAAAATTCAGGGCTATAACGTGTAGATGAAGCACTAACAGGAGGCTTTAAAATTTTCATTCTAGTGTCTTTCGTTTGGGAGAAAAATGCAAAGGTACAATACAGCTTTTCCTTGCCGATATCTCTCTTTTGCAAAGAGCTAGGCATTGGAAAATTCAGGGCTATAACGTGTAGATGAAGCACTAACAGGAGGCTTTAAAATTTTCATTCTAGTGTCTTTCGTTTGGGAGAAAAATGCAAAGGTACAATACAGCATTTCCTTGCCGATATCTCTCTTTTGCAAAGAGATAGGCATTGGAAAATTCAGGGCTATAACGTGTAGATGAAGCACTAACAGGAGGCTTTAAAATTTTCATTCTATTGTCTTTCGTTTGGGAGAAAAATGCAAAGGTACAATACAGTTTTTCCATGCCGATATCTCTCTTTTGCAAAGAGATAGGCATTGGAAAATGCAGGGCTATAACGTGTAGATGAAGCACTAACAGGAGGCTTTAAAATTTTCATTCTAGTGTCCTTCGTTTGGGAGAAAAATGCAAAGGTACAATACAGCTTTTCCTTGCCAATATCTCTCTTTTGCAAAGAGCTAGGCATTGGAAAATTCAGGGCTATACCGTGTAGATGAAGCACTAACAGGAGGCTTTTAAATCTTCATTCTAGTGTCCTTCGTTTGGGAGAAAAATGCAAAGGTACAATACAGCTTTTCCTTGCCGATATCTCTCTTTTGCAAAGAGATAGGCATTGGAAATTTCAGGGCTATAACGTGTAGATGAAGCACTAACAGGAGGCTTTAAAATTTTCATTCTAGTGTCTTTCGTTTGGGAGAAAAATGCAAAAGTACAATGCAGCTTTTCCTTGCCGATATCTCTCTTTTGCAAAGAGATAGGCATTGGAAAATGCAGGGCTATAACGTGTAGATGAAGCACTAACAGGAGGCTTTAAAATTTCATTCTAGTGTCTTTCGTTTGGGAGAAAAATGCAAAAGTACAATACACTTTTCCTTGCCGATATCTCTCTTTTGCAAAGAGATAGGCATTGGAAAATTCAGGGCTATAACGTGTAGATGAAGCACTAATAGGAGGCTTTAAAATTTTCATTCTAGTGTCCTTCGTTTGGGAGAAAAATGCAAAGGTACAATACAGCTTTTCCTTGCCGATATCTCTCTTTTGCAAGAGATAGGCATTGGAAAATTAAGGGCTATAACGTGTAGATGAAGCACTAACAGGAGGCTTTTAAATCTTCATTCTAGTGTCCTTCGTTTGGGAGAAAATGCAAAGGTACAATACAGCTTTTCCTTGCCGATATCTCTCTTTTGCAAAGAGATAGGCATTGGAAAATTCAGGGCTATAACGTGTAGATGAAGCACTAACAGGAGGCTTTAAAATTTTCATTCTAGTGTCTTTCGTTTTGGAGAAAAATGCAAAGGTACAATACAGTTTTTCCATGCCGATATCTCTCTTTTGCAAAGAGATAGGCATTGGAAAATGCAGGGCTATAACGTGTAGATGAAGCACTAACAGGAGGCTTTAAAATTTTCATTCTAGTGTCCTTCGTTTGGGAGAAAAATGCAAAGGTACAATACAGCTTTTCCTTGCCAATATCTCTCTTTTGCAAAGAGCTAGGCATTGGAAAATTCAGGGCTATACCGTGTAGATGAAGCACTAACAGGAGGCTTTTAAATCTTCATTCTAGTGTCCTTCGTTTGGGAGAAAAATGCAAAGGTACAATACAGCTTTTCCTTGCCGATATCTCTCTTTTGCAAAGAGATAGGCATTGGAAATTTCAGGGCTATAACGTGTAGATGAAGCACTAACAGGAGGCTTTAAAATTTTCATTCTAGTGTCTTTCGTTTGGGAGAAAAAAGCCAAAAGTACAATGCAGCTTTTCCTTGCCGATATCTCTCTTTTGCAAAGAGATAGGCATTGGAAAATGCAGGGCTATAACGTGTAGATGAAGCACTAACAGGAGGCTTTAAATTTTCATTCTAGTGTCTTTCGTTTGGGAGAAAAATGCAAAAGTACAATACACTTTTCCTTGCCGATATCTCTTTTTGCAAAGAGATAGGCATTGGAAAATTCAGGGCTATAACGTGTAGATGAAGCACTAATAGGAGGCTTTAAAATTTTCATTCTAGTGTCCTTCGTTTGGGAGAAAAATGCAAAGGTACAATACAGCTTTTCCTTGCCGATATCTCTCTTTTGCAAAGAGATAGGCATTGGAAAATTAAGGGCTATAACGTGTAGATGAAGCACTAACAGGAGGCTTTAAAATTTTCATTCTAGTGTCTTTCGTTTGGGAGAAAAATGCAAAGGTACAATACAGCTTTTCCTTGCCGATATCTCTCTTTTGCAAAGAGATAGGCATTGGAAAATTCAGGGCTATAACGTGTAG
>NW_026969663.1:0-32113 GCF_028390025.1 Pseudophryne corroboree
AGAGAGGTAGTGGAGGAGGCGGGAGGGGATAGGGTCAAGTGGGGAGGTGGTGAGGGGACAGGAACGAATGAGGGCCATAACTTCCTCTCCAGATGCATGGAAGAAAGATGTCAGAGTTGGTGGGATGGATGGGGAGGGGTGGTAAGGGATGGGAGGAGGCTGGTTATTGATGGTCTGGTGTGATGTGATGTCCTGATGTATGGAGTCAATTTTGGATGTGAAGTAAGTGGCAAAGTCAAGAGCAGAGAGTGAGGAAGGGAGACGAGGTGGAGGTGGGCAGAGGAGTGAGATGAGAGTGGCAAAGAGGTGCTGCGTGTTGGAAGACTGGGAGGAGATGAGGTTCTTGAAGTATGACTGTTTAGCAAGAGAAAGGGCAGCACTGAAGGATGAGAGCATAAGTTTGAAATGGAGGAAGTCTGCCTTAGAGCGCGATTTTCTCCAGTGTTGCTCAGCAGTACATGAGCATTTTTACAGATATCTGGTGCGTTTGGTGTGCCAGGGTTGAGGTGTTAATTTGCGAGGGTGAGTAGTGGTTGGTGGAGCAACAGAGTCAAGAGCAGAAGTAAGGGATGCATTGTATATGGAAGTGGCTTGTTCAGTGCATGAGAGAGAGAGAATAGGAGAGTCAAACAGGGAGGAAAGAAATGTGATGTCAATAGCCTCAATGTTACGCTTAGTGATGGTAGCCTTAGGAGGTAGAGATGGGGAAGCCGAGAGAGATAGGTTAAAGGAGAGCAAGTGGTGGTCAGAGAGGGGAAATGGGGAGTTGGAAAAATCTGAAATATCACAACGGTGAGTAAAGACCAGATCCAGTGAGCTCCCATTCACATGGGAGGGTGAGGAGGCCCACTGGGAGAGACCAAGTGAAGAGGTGAGGTTAAGGGGTTTAGAGGCAGGGGATTGTGTGGGGATAGAGCAAACGAAGAGTAAAGAAGACTCTTTTTTGGGTGCACTCTTATTAAGTATGTATTTATGAAATTTGTTAAAACATACAATTTTTATTATATTTAATTAAAATATTGTCCGTATCCACTCATATTGCATTTGTAGGAGGAACAAGTCAAAAAATGGGGTTATGTCCTGGTTTGATCTATCCCAATATAGACTGGCATGGGGGTGTAGATATATTAACCATACACCTGTTCTCATGCCATACCAGTACAAGCTGTGCTTGTTTTAATGGGACCAAAATAGGTCATGCAAAAATATGTATCAGTTACACCGGGATTATGTGTACCAAATAAACTATCTCGTCTAGTCTTAGCCACTTAAGCCCTCAATGGGTACTTGATAGGATAGAACTGAAAAGATTAGGTTCTATTGAGTCTCGCCTAAGAAGATGATGGTTAAGGAGACCAAAAATTGGTGATATACCGATGTTCTTGCCTGAATAGAATCAAGAAAATTGTATGAGATGGGAAGGAAGAAGTAGTGGTGATACTGCTGTTGGTATTCGAGTTTTGATTTGGAACAACCTCAGATTACTACACTGGGTATTCTTTGAGGGTCACCCCTCAAATACTGACCCAGCCCATCACCGTTTTGCTTCCAAGATCAGACGAGATTGGGCTCTAGCGGTGAGGTATGGTAGTAACCTATGAATGAGGAGTTCCACTCACCAATGAGAGTGCACCTATTTAATAGATTTAAGGAAGAAGTGTGGATCTGCTGTCCTGTTAGACCTGGGATTGCTCCCAGGAATCATGGATGAGAGTCCACGAAAATAGAAAAGGTATTGAATTCTTTATAAGAAATAAGAAAGTAACATAGTGCATAGATTCAGGCAATTTATAGACAAAATGTGCATGTAAAATTGCAGATAAGTTTGCACATCAGTATTATCTATGGTATATATTCACACTGAAAACCCAGCAAAAATGCCCTTTTCTGGGTGAGGATTTCATCCAAAACACTTTCATTTAAATATATAGGTAATATATCCAAGGGTGCTATCAAGTGAGGTCTCAGATACAATGTATCAAATATTGTCTGACGAGCAAAAAGAATAATATTATATCAGGTATAACATGTATGTATCAAGACTAGGGCTATCATCTTATATGCTATCAATTAGTTATAATAACTGATAAAAATAAAATTTATTATATTAGTATGAAAGGTGATACCAATTACTGCCCAGGTCCCTGGGTCAGTCAAGGGTGAGGATAATAAAGATATTCTCCCGTGTGAGAACCTTTTTGCATGCCTGGTTCAGAATCCTTCTTGCATATTGTAGGAATCAAGGTCCTTACTGCATATTGGATAGGAATTAGGTAGGAAAACGCGTTTCACCCGTGTCCACGGGCTTGCTCACTTCCATTGCTGCTATCCTGGCGTGATGCAGGGTTTAAAAGCCCTGGTATTAATTAGTCAGCCAATGGCTGTGATTTCCTAATTGCAGGTTCAGCTCCTGCTGTGTTTAGGCGGAAGCTGTATGTATGTAGGGTTGCTTGGCAACCCTGGAAGCATCAGCCTATTCGGGGTGAGGGGGAGGTCCCAGGTCCCGGCCGGAAGGAGAGATGACCAATCGTAGGCTCACGCCAGGTATGTGTATGCGGTTGCTAGGCAACCTGACATACACGGACTTAGCGAGGGTGACTGATTCTCATTAGCCTCGGCTTTCCGGACACAGGAGAAGTCTGTTGTGCCTGGCTCGTGAGGTATGTGTATGCGGTTGCTAGGCAACCTGACATACACGGACTTAGCGCGGGTGACTGATTCTAAATAGCCTCGGCTTTCCGGACGCAGGAGAAGTCTGTTGTGCCTGGCTCGTGAGTGTCGAGCATGACACAGGGTTCTAGTGGAGAATGCATCTCTCGATCAAATCGGCAGAGGCCGCATTTGTATATGTGGTTGCCTAGCAACCTAACAGTGTCTGGCGGAGATCTCCGATCCTGGACGGCAAGAGAAGCGGTACACATTCTGCTAACCTAGCTCTATGAGTATGGTTGCTGAGCAACCAAATGGGTTTTAAGGCTTGCTGGAGACAAGGAGGGTGGAGGGGCGGTCTCGTTTTCGGGAAGGTTAAAAATTAATTAAGAATTATTAATGAGGGATGCTCTGGTTATGGAGCTAGATTATTGCTTAGTCATTGATCATCGGAATAAGCAATTATGTTACTGCCATATACTTATAATTATATATCTCGGTTAGAGAAGTGATTTAGTGTTGGATAGCAGTAGCGAGGTCCCATGGGTAAGTAGAAGGAAGTAAGGAATAGGGAGAGGGGATGAATAGTGCAATCTAAAAATCAAATTAAAATTGTGAAGCTATTAATTCTGAATTCTAAACTTTATTTGAATAAAAATTATTTTCTTTATGTACATTAAATTAAGACCACCATAGTGTTTTTATTGTTGAGGTGTTGTGCCAGGTTTGCCAAATATATGACAGCATTGTGCGGGGGGAAGGGGGGGGGGGGGTTGGGGGGGGGGGGAATGGGAGGGGAAAGTGCCTGAGTGTAAAACCATATTGTTGTGTACCATGTGGGTGAAGTAGGGAGGGGAGTGTGGGGTATGGTGATTAGTAGTGAGTAAGGGGAAGTGTTGGGAAAGTTAATTAATAATAATGTGGGGAAAGGGGGGATTGGGGGGATTGCTAGTGTTAGGTTTGGAAAGTAGGTGTATGGTGGGGTATTAGTTTGTGTGTGAGATAGAGAGATATATGGGGTGATTGGGTGAATAAAAATATATATTTGATAAATAAGTGAGATGTTAAAAATATGATGCTGATTATATACCATTTATATAAATATAAATATAAAATTAAAAGTGAGAGTGCCTATTGAGAAAGGGTTGCTTAACTTGGGTGAATGCCAGGATAGGTAAGAAATAATTTTATACAATTTTATTATTATGCAATTGGTAGTAATGGTTAAACTATTCTTGTTGTTATAGTTATTTTTCAGAGGAAGGCACTATAATTAATGCTTTCATTCAGTCCTTGAGGTTTGTATGTGTTTAATTTGAAAATCCATTCTGTTTCCCGTTTGAGCAGTTCTTTCGTCATATCACCTCCTCTTATTCCCAGTTGAATTTTATCCAGACCAAACACTTTAAATTCTTTTGAGAAGTCCGTGTGATGGGAGTGAAAGTGTCGTGCCACCGGAGTCAGTTTTTTCATCCTGGTCAGATCTGTATTGACATTTCGACAATTTCCTGCATGTTCCAATATGCGTTCTTTCAGTTTTCTTGTCGTCATCCCGACGTATTTTAAATTGCAGTTGCACTCTATACAATATATGACTCCTTGAGTGCTGCAGTTAAAGAAATGTTTGATCTGAATGGGATCTCCAAAACGGTCAATCACAGAGGTAGTCTTCGATATGAGGGAACAAGCCTTGCAATGTCCGCAGGGGAAGGAGCCCGTTGGTGTATTTGATTTGACCTTTGGTTTCTGAAAGTGACTCCTGACTAGGAGATCTTTGATGTTCTTTGCTCTCCTCCAACTCATCTGAATACTGTTGTCTATGAAGGGTGCTAGGTCACTGTCTAATTTCAGAATGGGGAGATGTTTTTCTATTGCCTTTTTAATTAGCCTCCATTCCGGACAGAAAGTCCCAATGAATCTGATCTTCTCATCCTTCTCCTGAGGTGTTGTCAATTTGGTTTGAAAGATCAGAGAATCTCTGGATATTTTGGTTACTCCGGTACATGCCTTCTTCAATGAGCGCTTACTGTAGCCTCTTTCTAGTAATCGCTTTGTCAATTCCCGGCTTTTAACTTTGAAAACCTCTTCCTCAGAGCAATTGCGTCTGAGTCTTAAGAATTCTCCCTTGGGAATATTTTCCACCGTTGGTGGGAAATGTGCGCTCGTTTGGAATAATAGAGTATTGGTTGCGGTTTCTTTTCTGTACAATTCAGTTGCCAGATATCCTTTGGGGGATTTATATATGTGGACATCCAGGAAGGCTATCCGATCTTGGCTGATGGTATGCGTTAATTTCAAGTTCAGATTGTTTGTGTTGAGAATTTGAATAAATTCCAGAAGTAACTCAGATTCTCCATCCCAGATGACAAATATGTCGTCTATGTATCGCAGCCATAGGATGATGTGTACTGTGTATTTGTCATTGTTATCTGTAAACACAGACATCTTTTCCCACCACCCAAGAAAGAGGTTCGCATACGTTGGTGCACATGCTGCCCCCATAGCGGTACCCCTAATTTGGAGGTAAAATTGTTCTTGAAACGTAAAATAGTTCTTCTGTAATACAAAGGCTAATAGGGAATATAGGAGATCATTAAAGGTACTTTTCTCTCCTCCATCCAAGAAGTACTTGGTGGCCCTTAAACCTGCCTGGTGGTCGATGCTGGTGTATAGCGCTTCGACATCCAGAGTCACAAGGTGGAAGCTATCCTCAAAAGGGATATTGTGAATTTTGCGCAGAAGATCCGATGTGTCCTTCAAATATGAAGGTAGTTGAAGAACATAATCCCGGAGGTGTAAGTCTAGAAAGCGACTTGGCTGCTCCAAGAGACCGCCATTGCCAGACATGATGGGTCTGCCCGGTGGTTTTTTTAGATCTTTATGTATCTTGGGGAGAAGATAGAAGGTCGGTGTTTTTGGATTCTGTACGGCCAGGTATTTGTGTTCTTGTTTGGTGATCGTTCCCGTGGTTAGAGCTTCTTCTATTAATCCAGTGTATTCCTTCAAGAATCGTGATGTGGGGTTGCTCAGTAGTCGTTGGTAGCAGGTGGTTTGTTTTAACTGACGAAGTGCTTCTGTGACATACATCTTGCTCGGCCAAAGGACTATGTTCCCTCCTTTGTCTGAGGGTTTTATTATTACCTCCTTCCATTCCTGTATTTCTTTTAATGCTGCTTTTTCTCCTGCATCCAAATTTGGTGGAAAGAAATGAAGTCTATTGCGATTTTTCTTTTGAATTGTGTCAAATTCTCGGGATACCATATCCATAAAGACTCTAATTTCTGGGCTATTATTGTCGGGGGGAAAGAAAGTCGATTTTCCTTTGCATATAGGACGACGTTTACTAGTCGTTTCCAGCCCGGATTCCAGTTGAAGTTCTTCTAGAATTTCAATCATGCCCAAATCTTCCGTGTCCCAGATGGGATCATTGTCGGCCAGAGCTTGTGTAGGATCTTGTTTCTTGAAGAATTTCTTTAGGAGTAATTTTCTCCCATACATTCTCAGATCTTTCTCCCACAGGAATCTATTAAACGGTTTGGATGGTGAAAAAGATAATCCCTTGCTTAGGACCTTAGTTTGTTCTGGGGTGAGTATTCTCTCAGATAGGTTTATGATCTTTAGATGATGCATGGTGGATTGATTTATCGAGCCTTCCTCTGTCGCTCCGGATACCTCGAGGACCGTGGGGTGTCCCAATTGTTGTTCCTTCCTCTGTCTCTTCTTTCTCCCCCTCCGTATTGGCCTCCTGGTCTGGTTCTTCCTCTTGTTTTCTGGCCCCGACCTAAAAAATAAGGTGAGTCCTCTCTATCCTCTGGGATATAGTGGGTACGTGGGGCGTCCGTCACTTCGTTTGCTGAATCTTCGCTATTGGATGATTCGAACTCGGAGAAAGTGTAATCCTCTTTTGGTTTTCTCTCTCTGTGCTTCGGGGGCTGTGTGTTCCAACGAAATTGATTGCCCTGAGAAAAATCCCGTTTGTCCCTTTGTAGTTTGTTCCGCTTGCGTTCTATGATGTTTCTCTCATAAATCTCCAGGTCTCTCTTGTGTTTTTCAAACGTAGATTGGAACGAGAGATCCTTTTCCCACTTTTCCAGACTTTTTCCGACCTCCTCTATTTCTTTTTCTACCTGATCCAGGATCAGGGTGTCGTGTTTGATGAGTATATGTATCAATTCACTGGAACATTTGAGAAGGGTGTTTTCCCATTCCTCCTTCAGATTGTCTGTGGCTAAGGGAAAAGAGGGAAAGATCCTGGGTCTGAGGCCTCTGGGTACGATTTTATGTTTATTATAATTCTCGAGAGTGGTAATGTCCCAAGTAAGTCGTATTCTCCTTTGTAGTGTTTTCTGGAGTTTGGTTAATGGGCCCCTCCAATCGATAGTCGAGCTTTCTGGATCTCCAATTTCAGAAAAGAGATCTCCAAAACCCTCAGTATTTCTACGTCTGGTAAGTTCAGTTTTTAGGGAAAATGAGGACATTATAGACTATTCTGATGTTCTGGTGGATACTGAGTTGATCCAGACCAGTGGTAAGGGAAGAGAAGATCCACCAACCACTGAGTAGATTTGTGAATTAGTTAAACTGTGCAGGAATCGGAAACTGATCTAGGATCAGCAAAATTACAGGTTTACCAGGAAGGTTGATGATTCCGCACCAGTATTGCACAATTACATGTGTTTATCAGGACCAGTATACATTTGTACGGAGATAATCTCTTATTATTATCTGGTGGTGCACCCAGAGTCAGGAAAGGGCTAGAGCAAACGAAGAGTAAAGAAGACTCTTTTTTGGGTGCACTCTTATTAAGTATGTATTTATGAAATTTGTTAAAACATACAATTTTTATTATATTTAATTAAAATATTGTCCGTATCCACTCATATTGCATTTGTAGGAGGAACAAGTCAAAAAATGGGGTTATGTCCTGGTTTGATCTATCCCAATATAGACTGGCATGGGGGTGTAGATATATTAACCATACACCTGTTCTCATGCCATACCAGTACAAGCTGTGCTTGTTTTAATGGGACCAAAATAGGTCATGCAAAAATATGTATCAGTTACACCGGGATTATGTGTACCAAATAAACTATCTCGTCTAGTCTTAGCCACTTAAGCCCTCAATGGGTACTTGATAGGATAGAACTGAAAAGATTAGGTTCTATTGAGTCTCGCCTAAGAAGATGATGGTTAAGGAGACCAAAAATTGGTGATATACCGATGTTCTTGCCTGAATAGAATCAAGAAAATTGTATGAGATGGGAAGGAAGAAGTAGTGGTGATACTGCTGTTGGTATTCGAGTTTTGATTTGGAACAACCTCAGATTACTACACTGGGTATTCTTTGAGGGTCACCCCTCAAATACTGACCCAGCCCATCACCGTTTTGCTTCCAAGATCAGACGAGATTGGGCTCTAGCGGTGAGGTATGGTAGTAACCTATGAATGAGGAGTTCCACTCACCAATGAGAGTGCACCTATTTAATAGATTTAAGGAAGAAGTGTGGATCTGCTGTCCTGTTAGACCTGGGATTGCTCCCAGGAATCATGGATGAGAGTCCACGAAAATAGAAAAGGTATTGAATTCTTTATAAGAAATAAGAAAGTAACATAGTGCATAGATTCAGGCAATTTATAGACAAAATGTGCATGTAAAATTGCAGATAAGTTTGCACATCAGTATTATCTATGGTATATATTCACACTGAAAACCCAGCAAAAATGCCCTTTTCTGGGTGAGGATTTCATCCAAAACACTTTCATTTAAATATATAGGTAATATATCCAAGGGTGCTATCAAGTGAGGTCTCAGATACAATGTATCAAATATTGTCTGACGAGCAAAAAGAATAATATTATATCAGGTATAACATGTATGTATCAAGACTAGGGCTATCATCTTATATGCTATCAATTAGTTATAATAACTGATAAAAATAAAATTTATTATATTAGTATGAAAGGTGATACCAATTACTGCCCAGGTCCCTGGGTCAGTCAAGGGTGAGGATAATAAAGATATTCTCCCGTGTGAGAACCTTTTTGCATGCCTGGTTCAGAATCCTTCTTGCATATTGTAGGAATCAAGGTCCTTACTGCATATTGGATAGGAATTAGGTAGGAAAACGCGTTTCACCCGTGTCCACGGGCTTGCTCACTTCCATTGCTGCTATCCTGGCGTGATGCAGGGTTTAAAAGCCCTGGTATTAATTAGTCAGCCAATGGCTGTGATTTCCTAATTGCAGGTTCAGCTCCTGCTGTGTTTAGGCGGAAGCTGTATGTATGTAGGGTTGCTTGGCAACCCTGGAAGCATCAGCCTATTCGGGGTGAGGGGGAGGTCCCAGGTCCCGGCCGGAAGGAGAGATGACCAATCGTAGGCTCACGCCAGGTATGTGTATGCGGTTGCTAGGCAACCTGACATACACGGACTTAGCGAGGGTGACTGATTCTCATTAGCCTCGGCTTTCCGGACACAGGAGAAGTCTGTTGTGCCTGGCTCGTGAGGTATGTGTATGCGGTTGCTAGGCAACCTGACATACACGGACTTAGCGCGGGTGACTGATTCTAAATAGCCTCGGCTTTCCGGACGCAGGAGAAGTCTGTTGTGCCTGGCTCGTGAGTGTCGAGCATGACACAGGGTTCTAGTGGAGAATGCATCTCTCGATCAAATCGGCAGAGGCCGCATTTGTATATGTGGTTGCCTAGCAACCTAACAGTGTCTGGCGGAGATCTCCGATCCTGGACGGCAAGAGAAGCGGTACACATTCTGCTAACCTAGCTCTATGAGTATGGTTGCTGAGCAACCAAATGGGTTTTAAGGCTTGCTGGAGACAAGGAGGGTGGAGGGGCGGTCTCGTTTTCGGGAAGGTTAAAAATTAATTAAGAATTATTAATGAGGGATGCTCTGGTTATGGAGCTAGATTATTGCTTAGTCATTGATCATCGGAATAAGCAATTATGTTACTGCCATATACTTATAATTATATATCTCGGTTAGAGAAGTGATTTAGTGTTGGATAGCAGTAGCGAGGTCCCATGGGTAAGTAGAAGGAAGTAAGGAATAGGGAGAGGGGATGAATAGTGCAATCTAAAAATCAAATTAAAATTGTGAAGCTATTAATTCTGAATTCTAAACTTTATTTGAATAAAAATTATTTTCTTTATGTACATTAAATTAAGACCACCATAGTGTTTTTATTGTTGAGGTGTTGTGCCAGGTTTGCCAAATATATGACAGCATTGTGCGGGGGGAAGGGGGGGGGGGGGGGTTGGGGGGGGGGGGAATGGGAGGGGAAAGTGCCTGAGTGTAAAACCATATTGTTGTGTACCATGTGGGTGAAGTAGGGAGGGGAGTGTGGGGTATGGTGATTAGTAGTGAGTAAGGGGAAGTGTTGGGAAAGTTAATTAATAATAATGTGGGGAAAGGGGGGATTGGGGGGATTGCTAGTGTTAGGTTTGGAAAGTAGGTGTATGGTGGGGTATTAGTTTGTGTGTGAGATAGAGAGATATATGGGGTGATTGGGTGAATAAAAATATATATTTGATAAATAAGTGAGATGTTAAAAATATGATGCTGATTATATACCATTTATATAAATATAAATATAAAATTAAAAGTGAGAGTGCCTATTGAGAAAGGGTTGCTTAACTTGGGTGAATGCCAGGATAGGTAAGAAATAATTTTATACAATTTTATTATTATGCAATTGGTAGTAATGGTTAAACTATTCTTGTTGTTATAGTTATTTTTCAGAGGAAGGCACTATAATTAATGCTTTCATTCAGTCCTTGAGGTTTGTATGTGTTTAATTTGAAAATCCATTCTGTTTCCCGTTTGAGCAGTTCTTTCGTCATATCACCTCCTCTTATTCCCAGTTGAATTTTATCCAGACCAAACACTTTAAATTCTTTTGAGAAGTCCGTGTGATGGGAGTGAAAGTGTCGTGCCACCGGAGTCAGTTTTTTCATCCTGGTCAGATCTGTATTGACATTTCGACAATTTCCTGCATGTTCCAATATGCGTTCTTTCAGTTTTCTTGTCGTCATCCCGACGTATTTTAAATTGCAGTTGCACTCTATACAATATATGACTCCTTGAGTGCTGCAGTTAAAGAAATGTTTGATCTGAATGGGATCTCCAAAACGGTCAATCACAGAGGTAGTCTTCGATATGAGGGAACAAGCCTTGCAATGTCCGCAGGGGAAGGAGCCCGTTGGTGTATTTGATTTGACCTTTGGTTTCTGAAAGTGACTCCTGACTAGGAGATCTTTGATGTTCTTTGCTCTCCTCCAACTCATCTGAATACTGTTGTCTATGAAGGGTGCTAGGTCACTGTCTAATTTCAGAATGGGGAGATGTTTTTCTATTGCCTTTTTAATTAGCCTCCATTCCGGACAGAAAGTCCCAATGAATCTGATCTTCTCATCCTTCTCCTGAGGTGTTGTCAATTTGGTTTGAAAGATCAGAGAATCTCTGGATATTTTGGTTACTCCGGTACATGCCTTCTTCAATGAGCGCTTACTGTAGCCTCTTTCTAGTAATCGCTTTGTCAATTCCCGGCTTTTAACTTTGAAAACCTCTTCCTCAGAGCAATTGCGTCTGAGTCTTAAGAATTCTCCCTTGGGAATATTTTCCACCGTTGGTGGGAAATGTGCGCTCGTTTGGAATAATAGAGTATTGGTTGCGGTTTCTTTTCTGTACAATTCAGTTGCCAGATATCCTTTGGGGGATTTATATATGTGGACATCCAGGAAGGCTATCCGATCTTGGCTGATGGTATGCGTTAATTTCAAGTTCAGATTGTTTGTGTTGAGAATTTGAATAAATTCCAGAAGTAACTCAGATTCTCCATCCCAGATGACAAATATGTCGTCTATGTATCGCAGCCATAGGATGATGTGTACTGTGTATTTGTCATTGTTATCTGTAAACACAGACATCTTTTCCCACCACCCAAGAAAGAGGTTCGCATACGTTGGTGCACATGCTGCCCCCATAGCGGTACCCCTAATTTGGAGGTAAAATTGTTCTTGAAACGTAAAATAGTTCTTCTGTAATACAAAGGCTAATAGGGAATATAGGAGATCATTAAAGGTACTTTTCTCTCCTCCATCCAAGAAGTACTTGGTGGCCCTTAAACCTGCCTGGTGGTCGATGCTGGTGTATAGCGCTTCGACATCCAGAGTCACAAGGTGGAAGCTATCCTCAAAAGGGATATTGTGAATTTTGCGCAGAAGATCCGATGTGTCCTTCAAATATGAAGGTAGTTGAAGAACATAATCCCGGAGGTGTAAGTCTAGAAAGCGACTTGGCTGCTCCAAGAGACCGCCATTGCCAGACATGATGGGTCTGCCCGGTGGTTTTTTTAGATCTTTATGTATCTTGGGGAGAAGATAGAAGGTCGGTGTTTTTGGATTCTGTACGGCCAGGTATTTGTGTTCTTGTTTGGTGATCGTTCCCGTGGTTAGAGCTTCTTCTATTAATCCAGTGTATTCCTTCAAGAATCGTGATGTGGGGTTGCTCAGTAGTCGTTGGTAGCAGGTGGTTTGTTTTAACTGACGAAGTGCTTCTGTGACATACATCTTGCTCGGCCAAAGGACTATGTTCCCTCCTTTGTCTGAGGGTTTTATTATTACCTCCTTCCATTCCTGTATTTCTTTTAATGCTGCTTTTTCTCCTGCATCCAAATTTGGTGGAAAGAAATGAAGTCTATTGCGATTTTTCTTTTGAATTGTGTCAAATTCTCGGGATACCATATCCATAAAGACTCTAATTTCTGGGCTATTATTGTCGGGGGGAAAGAAAGTCGATTTTCCTTTGCATATAGGACGACGTTTACTAGTCGTTTCCAGCCCGGATTCCAGTTGAAGTTCTTCTAGAATTTCAATCATGCCCAAATCTTCCGTGTCCCAGATGGGATCATTGTCGGCCAGAGCTTGTGTAGGATCTTGTTTCTTGAAGAATTTCTTTAGGAGTAATTTTCTCCCATACATTCTCAGATCTTTCTCCCACAGGAATCTATTAAACGGTTTGGATGGTGAAAAAGATAATCCCTTGCTTAGGACCTTAGTTTGTTCTGGGGTGAGTATTCTCTCAGATAGGTTTATGATCTTTAGATGATGCATGGTGGATTGATTTATCGAGCCTTCCTCTGTCGCTCCGGATACCTCGAGGACCGTGGGGTGTCCCAATTGTTGTTCCTTCCTCTGTCTCTTCTTTCTCCCCCTCCGTATTGGCCTCCTGGTCTGGTTCTTCCTCTTGTTTTCTGGCCCCGACCTAAAAAATAAGGTGAGTCCTCTCTATCCTCTGGGATATAGTGGGTACGTGGGGCGTCCGTCACTTCGTTTGCTGAATCTTCGCTATTGGATGATTCGAACTCGGAGAAAGTGTAATCCTCTTTTGGTTTTCTCTCTCTGTGCTTCGGGGGCTGTGTGTTCCAACGAAATTGATTGCCCTGAGAAAAATCCCGTTTGTCCCTTTGTAGTTTGTTCCGCTTGCGTTCTATGATGTTTCTCTCATAAATCTCCAGGTCTCTCTTGTGTTTTTCAAACGTAGATTGGAACGAGAGATCCTTTTCCCACTTTTCCAGACTTTTTCCGACCTCCTCTATTTCTTTTTCTACCTGATCCAGGATCAGGGTGTCGTGTTTGATGAGTATATGTATCAATTCACTGGAACATTTGAGAAGGGTGTTTTCCCATTCCTCCTTCAGATTGTCTGTGGCTAAGGGAAAAGAGGGAAAGATCCTGGGTCTGAGGCCTCTGGGTACGATTTTATGTTTATTATAATTCTCGAGAGTGGTAATGTCCCAAGTAAGTCGTATTCTCCTTTGTAGTGTTTTCTGGAGTTTGGTTAATGGGCCCCTCCAATCGATAGTCGAGCTTTCTGGATCTCCAATTTCAGAAAAGAGATCTCCAAAACCCTCAGTATTTCTACGTCTGGTAAGTTCAGTTTTTAGGGAAAATGAGGACATTATAGACTATTCTGATGTTCTGGTGGATACTGAGTTGATCCAGACCAGTGGTAAGGGAAGAGAAGATCCACCAACCACTGAGTAGATTTGTGAATTAGTTAAACTGTGCAGGAATCGGAAACTGATCTAGGATCAGCAAAATTACAGGTTTACCAGGAAGGTTGATGATTCCGCACCAGTATTGCACAATTACATGTGTTTATCAGGACCAGTATACATTTGTACGGAGATAATCTCTTATTATTATCTGGTGGTGCACCCAGAGTCAGGAAAGGGCTAGAGCAAACGAAGAGTAAAGAAGACTCTTTTTTGGGTGCACTCTTATTAAGTATGTATTTATGAAATTTGTTAAAACATACAATTTTTATTATATTTAATTAAAATATTGTCCGTATCCACTCATATTGCATTTGTAGGAGGAACAAGTCAAAAAATGGGGTTATGTCCTGGTTTGATCTATCCCAATATAGACTGGCATGGGGGTGTAGATATATTAACCATACACCTGTTCTCATGCCATACCAGTACAAGCTGTGCTTGTTTTAATGGGACCAAAATAGGTCATGCAAAAATATGTATCAGTTACACCGGGATTATGTGTACCAAATAAACTATCTCGTCTAGTCTTAGCCACTTAAGCCCTCAATGGGTACTTGATAGGATAGAACTGAAAAGATTAGGTTCTATTGAGTCTCGCCTAAGAAGATGATGGTTAAGGAGACCAAAAATTGGTGATATACCGATGTTCTTGCCTGAATAGAATCAAGAAAATTGTATGAGATGGGAAGGAAGAAGTAGTGGTGATACTGCTGTTGGTATTCGAGTTTTGATTTGGAACAACCTCAGATTACTACACTGGGTATTCTTTGAGGGTCACCCCTCAAATACTGACCCAGCCCATCACCGTTTTGCTTCCAAGATCAGACGAGATTGGGCTCTAGCGGTGAGGTATGGTAGTAACCTATGAATGAGGAGTTCCACTCACCAATGAGAGTGCACCTATTTAATAGATTTAAGGAAGAAGTGTGGATCTGCTGTCCTGTTAGACCTGGGATTGCTCCCAGGAATCATGGATGAGAGTCCACGAAAATAGAAAAGGTATTGAATTCTTTATAAGAAATAAGAAAGTAACATAGTGCATAGATTCAGGCAATTTATAGACAAAATGTGCATGTAAAATTGCAGATAAGTTTGCACATCAGTATTATCTATGGTATATATTCACACTGAAAACCCAGCAAAAATGCCCTTTTCTGGGTGAGGATTTCATCCAAAACACTTTCATTTAAATATATAGGTAATATATCCAAGGGTGCTATCAAGTGAGGTCTCAGATACAATGTATCAAATATTGTCTGACGAGCAAAAAGAATAATATTATATCAGGTATAACATGTATGTATCAAGACTAGGGCTATCATCTTATATGCTATCAATTAGTTATAATAACTGATAAAAATAAAATTTATTATATTAGTATGAAAGGTGATACCAATTACTGCCCAGGTCCCTGGGTCAGTCAAGGGTGAGGATAATAAAGATATTCTCCCGTGTGAGAACCTTTTTGCATGCCTGGTTCAGAATCCTTCTTGCATATTGTAGGAATCAAGGTCCTTACTGCATATTGGATAGGAATTAGGTAGGAAAACGCGTTTCACCCGTGTCCACGGGCTTGCTCACTTCCATTGCTGCTATCCTGGCGTGATGCAGGGTTTAAAAGCCCTGGTATTAATTAGTCAGCCAATGGCTGTGATTTCCTAATTGCAGGTTCAGCTCCTGCTGTGTTTAGGCGGAAGCTGTATGTATGTAGGGTTGCTTGGCAACCCTGGAAGCATCAGCCTATTCGGGGTGAGGGGGAGGTCCCAGGTCCCGGCCGGAAGGAGAGATGACCAATCGTAGGCTCACGCCAGGTATGTGTATGCGGTTGCTAGGCAACCTGACATACACGGACTTAGCGAGGGTGACTGATTCTCATTAGCCTCGGCTTTCCGGACACAGGAGAAGTCTGTTGTGCCTGGCTCGTGAGGTATGTGTATGCGGTTGCTAGGCAACCTGACATACACGGACTTAGCGCGGGTGACTGATTCTAAATAGCCTCGGCTTTCCGGACGCAGGAGAAGTCTGTTGTGCCTGGCTCGTGAGTGTCGAGCATGACACAGGGTTCTAGTGGAGAATGCATCTCTCGATCAAATCGGCAGAGGCCGCATTTGTATATGTGGTTGCCTAGCAACCTAACAGTGTCTGGCGGAGATCTCCGATCCTGGACGGCAAGAGAAGCGGTACACATTCTGCTAACCTAGCTCTATGAGTATGGTTGCTGAGCAACCAAATGGGTTTTAAGGCTTGCTGGAGACAAGGAGGGTGGAGGGGCGGTCTCGTTTTCGGGAAGGTTAAAAATTAATTAAGAATTATTAATGAGGGATGCTCTGGTTATGGAGCTAGATTATTGCTTAGTCATTGATCATCGGAATAAGCAATTATGTTACTGCCATATACTTATAATTATATATCTCGGTTAGAGAAGTGATTTAGTGTTGGATAGCAGTAGCGAGGTCCCATGGGTAAGTAGAAGGAAGTAAGGAATAGGGAGAGGGGATGAATAGTGCAATCTAAAAATCAAATTAAAATTGTGAAGCTATTAATTCTGAATTCTAAACTTTATTTGAATAAAAATTATTTTCTTTATGTACATTAAATTAAGACCACCATAGTGTTTTTATTGTTGAGGTGTTGTGCCAGGTTTGCCAAATATATGACAGCATTGTGCGGGGGGAAGGGGGGGGGGGGTTGGGGGGGGGGGGAATGGGAGGGGAAAGTGCCTGAGTGTAAAACCATATTGTTGTGTACCATGTGGGTGAAGTAGGGAGGGGAGTGTGGGGTATGGTGATTAGTAGTGAGTAAGGGGAAGTGTTGGGAAAGTTAATTAATAATAATGTGGGGAAAGGGGGGATTGGGGGGATTGCTAGTGTTAGGTTTGGAAAGTAGGTGTATGGTGGGGTATTAGTTTGTGTGTGAGATAGAGAGATATATGGGGTGATTGGGTGAATAAAAATATATATTTGATAAATAAGTGAGATGTTAAAAATATGATGCTGATTATATACCATTTATATAAATATAAATATAAAATTAAAAGTGAGAGTGCCTATTGAGAAAGGGTTGCTTAACTTGGGTGAATGCCAGGATAGGTAAGAAATAATTTTATACAATTTTATTATTATGCAATTGGTAGTAATGGTTAAACTATTCTTGTTGTTATAGTTATTTTTCAGAGGAAGGCACTATAATTAATGCTTTCATTCAGTCCTTGAGGTTTGTATGTGTTTAATTTGAAAATCCATTCTGTTTCCCGTTTGAGCAGTTCTTTCGTCATATCACCTCCTCTTATTCCCAGTTGAATTTTATCCAGACCAAACACTTTAAATTCTTTTGAGAAGTCCGTGTGATGGGAGTGAAAGTGTCGTGCCACCGGAGTCAGTTTTTTCATCCTGGTCAGATCTGTATTGACATTTCGACAATTTCCTGCATGTTCCAATATGCGTTCTTTCAGTTTTCTTGTCGTCATCCCGACGTATTTTAAATTGCAGTTGCACTCTATACAATATATGACTCCTTGAGTGCTGCAGTTAAAGAAATGTTTGATCTGAATGGGATCTCCAAAACGGTCAATCACAGAGGTAGTCTTCGATATGAGGGAACAAGCCTTGCAATGTCCGCAGGGGAAGGAGCCCGTTGGTGTATTTGATTTGACCTTTGGTTTCTGAAAGTGACTCCTGACTAGGAGATCTTTGATGTTCTTTGCTCTCCTCCAACTCATCTGAATACTGTTGTCTATGAAGGGTGCTAGGTCACTGTCTAATTTCAGAATGGGGAGATGTTTTTCTATTGCCTTTTTAATTAGCCTCCATTCCGGACAGAAAGTCCCAATGAATCTGATCTTCTCATCCTTCTCCTGAGGTGTTGTCAATTTGGTTTGAAAGATCAGAGAATCTCTGGATATTTTGGTTACTCCGGTACATGCCTTCTTCAATGAGCGCTTACTGTAGCCTCTTTCTAGTAATCGCTTTGTCAATTCCCGGCTTTTAACTTTGAAAACCTCTTCCTCAGAGCAATTGCGTCTGAGTCTTAAGAATTCTCCCTTGGGAATATTTTCCACCGTTGGTGGGAAATGTGCGCTCGTTTGGAATAATAGAGTATTGGTTGCGGTTTCTTTTCTGTACAATTCAGTTGCCAGATATCCTTTGGGGGATTTATATATGTGGACATCCAGGAAGGCTATCCGATCTTGGCTGATGGTATGCGTTAATTTCAAGTTCAGATTGTTTGTGTTGAGAATTTGAATAAATTCCAGAAGTAACTCAGATTCTCCATCCCAGATGACAAATATGTCGTCTATGTATCGCAGCCATAGGATGATGTGTACTGTGTATTTGTCATTGTTATCTGTAAACACAGACATCTTTTCCCACCACCCAAGAAAGAGGTTCGCATACGTTGGTGCACATGCTGCCCCCATAGCGGTACCCCTAATTTGGAGGTAAAATTGTTCTTGAAACGTAAAATAGTTCTTCTGTAATACAAAGGCTAATAGGGAATATAGGAGATCATTAAAGGTACTTTTCTCTCCTCCATCCAAGAAGTACTTGGTGGCCCTTAAACCTGCCTGGTGGTCGATGCTGGTGTATAGCGCTTCGACATCCAGAGTCACAAGGTGGAAGCTATCCTCAAAAGGGATATTGTGAATTTTGCGCAGAAGATCCGATGTGTCCTTCAAATATGAAGGTAGTTGAAGAACATAATCCCGGAGGTGTAAGTCTAGAAAGCGACTTGGCTGCTCCAAGAGACCGCCATTGCCAGACATGATGGGTCTGCCCGGTGGTTTTTTTAGATCTTTATGTATCTTGGGGAGAAGATAGAAGGTCGGTGTTTTTGGATTCTGTACGGCCAGGTATTTGTGTTCTTGTTTGGTGATCGTTCCCGTGGTTAGAGCTTCTTCTATTAATCCAGTGTATTCCTTCAAGAATCATGATGTGGGGTTGCTCAGTAGTCGTTGGTAGCAGGTGGTTTGTTTTAACTGACGAAGTGCTTCTGTGACATACATCTTGCTCGGCCAAAGGACTATGTTCCCTCCTTTGTCTGAGGGTTTTATTATTACCTCCTTCCATTCCTGTATTTCTTTTAATGCTGCTTTTTCTCCTGCATCCAAATTTGGTGGAAAGAAATGAAGTCTATTGCGATTTTTCTTTTGAATTGTGTCAAATTCTCGGGATACCATATCCATAAAGACTCTAATTTCTGGGCTATTATTGTCGGGGGGAAAGAAAGTCGATTTTCCTTTGCATATAGGACGACGTTTACTAGTCGTTTCCAGCCCGGATTCCAGTTGAAGTTCTTCTAGAATTTCAATCATGCCCAAATCTTCCGTGTCCCAGATGGGATCATTGTCGGCCAGAGCTTGTGTAGGATCTTGTTTCTTGAAGAATTTCTTTAGGAGTAATTTTCTCCCATACATTCTCAGATCTTTCTCCCACAGGAATCTATTAAACGGTTTGGATGGTGAAAAAGATAATCCCTTGCTTAGGACCTTAGTTTGTTCTGGGGTGAGTATTCTCTCAGATAGGTTTATGATCTTTAGATGATGCATGGTGGATTGATTTATCGAGCCTTCCTCTGTCGCTCCGGATACCTCGAGGACCGTGGGGTGTCCCAATTGTTGTTCCTTCCTCTGTCTCTTCTTTCTCCCCCTCCGTATTGGCCTCCTGGTCTGGTTCTTCCTCTTGTTTTCTGGCCCCGACCTAAAAAATAAGGTGAGTCCTCTCTATCCTCTGGGATATAGTGGGTACGTGGGGCGTCCGTCACTTCGTTTGCTGAATCTTCGCTATTGGATGATTCGAACTCGGAGAAAGTGTAATCCTCTTTTGGTTTTCTCTCTCTGTGCTTCGGGGGCTGTGTGTTCCAACGAAATTGATTGCCCTGAGAAAAATCCCGTTTGTCCCTTTGTAGTTTGTTCCGCTTGCGTTCTATGATGTTTCTCTCATAAATCTCCAGGTCTCTCTTGTGTTTTTCAAACGTAGATTGGAACGAGAGATCCTTTTCCCACTTTTCCAGACTTTTTCCGACCTCCTCTATTTCTTTTTCTACCTGATCCAGGATCAGGGTGTCGTGTTTGATGAGTATATGTATCAATTCACTGGAACATTTGAGAAGGGTGTTTTCCCATTCCTCCTTCAGATTGTCTGTGGCTAAGGGAAAAGAGGGAAAGATCCTGGGTCTGAGGCCTCTGGGTACGATTTTATGTTTATTATAATTCTCGAGAGTGGTAATGTCCCAAGTAAGTCGTATTCTCCTTTGTAGTGTTTTCTGGAGTTTGGTTAATGGGCCCCTCCAATCGATAGTCGAGCTTTCTGGATCTCCAATTTCAGAAAAGAGATCTCCAAAACCCTCAGTATTTCTACGTCTGGTAAGTTCAGTTTTTAGGGAAAATGAGGACATTATAGACTATTCTGATGTTCTGGTGGATACTGAGTTGATCCAGACCAGTGGTAAGGGAAGAGAAGATCCACCAACCACTGAGTAGATTTGTGAATTAGTTAAACTGTGCAGGAATCGGAAACTGATCTAGGATCAGCAAAATTACAGGTTTACCAGGAAGGTTGATGATTCCGCACCAGTATTGCACAATTACATGTGTTTATCAGGACCAGTATACATTTGTACGGAGATAATCTCTTATTATTATCTGGTGGTGCACCCAGAGTCAGGAAAGGGCTAGAGCAAACGAAGAGTAAAGAAGACTCTTTTTTGGGTGCACTCTTATTAAGTATGTATTTATGAAATTTGTTAAAACATACAATTTTTATTATATTTAATTAAAATATTGTCCGTATCCACTCATATTGCATTTGTAGGAGGAACAAGTCAAAAAATGGGGTTATGTCCTGGTTTGATCTATCCCAATATAGACTGGCATGGGGGTGTAGATATATTAACCATACACCTGTTCTCATGCCATACCAGTACAAGCTGTGCTTGTTTTAATGGGACCAAAATAGGTCATGCAAAAATATGTATCAGTTACACCGGGATTATGTGTACCAAATAAACTATCTCGTCTAGTCTTAGCCACTTAAGCCCTCAATGGGTACTTGATAGGATAGAACTGAAAAGATTAGGTTCTATTGAGTCTCGCCTAAGAAGATGATGGTTAAGGAGACCAAAAATTGGTGATATACCGATGTTCTTGCCTGAATAGAATCAAGAAAATTGTATGAGATGGGAAGGAAGAAGTAGTGGTGATACTGCTGTTGGTATTCGAGTTTTGATTTGGAACAACCTCAGATTACTACACTGGGTATTCTTTGAGGGTCACCCCTCAAATACTGACCCAGCCCATCACCGTTTTGCTTCCAAGATCAGACGAGATTGGGCTCTAGCGGTGAGGTATGGTAGTAACCTATGAATGAGGAGTTCCACTCACCAATGAGAGTGCACCTATTTAATAGATTTAAGGAAGAAGTGTGGATCTGCTGTCCTGTTAGACCTGGGATTGCTCCCAGGAATCATGGATGAGAGTCCACGAAAATAGAAAAGGTATTGAATTCTTTATAAGAAATAAGAAAGTAACATAGTGCATAGATTCAGGCAATTTATAGACAAAATGTGCATGTAAAATTGCAGATAAGTTTGCACATCAGTATTATCTATGGTATATATTCACACTGAAAACCCAGCAAAAATGCCCTTTTCTGGGTGAGGATTTCATCCAAAACACTTTCATTTAAATATATAGGTAATATATCCAAGGGTGCTATCAAGTGAGGTCTCAGATACAATGTATCAAATATTGTCTGACGAGCAAAAAGAATAATATTATATCAGGTATAACATGTATGTATCAAGACTAGGGCTATCATCTTATATGCTATCAATTAGTTATAATAACTGATAAAAATAAAATTTATTATATTAGTATGAAAGGTGATACCAATTACTGCCCAGGTCCCTGGGTCAGTCAAGGGTGAGGATAATAAAGATATTCTCCCGTGTGAGAACCTTTTTGCATGCCTGGTTCAGAATCCTTCTTGCATATTGTAGGAATCAAGGTCCTTACTGCATATTGGATAGGAATTAGGTAGGAAAACGCGTTTCACCCGTGTCCACGGGCTTGCTCACTTCCATTGCTGCTATCCTGGCGTGATGCAGGGTTTAAAAGCCCTGGTATTAATTAGTCAGCCAATGGCTGTGATTTCCTAATTGCAGGTTCAGCTCCTGCTGTGTTTAGGCGGAAGCTGTATGTATGTAGGGTTGCTTGGCAACCCTGGAAGCATCAGCCTATTCGGGGTGAGGGGGAGGTCCCAGGTCCCGGCCGGAAGGAGAGATGACCAATCGTAGGCTCACGCCAGGTATGTGTATGCGGTTGCTAGGCAACCTGACATACACGGACTTAGCGAGGGTGACTGATTCTCATTAGCCTCGGCTTTCCGGACACAGGAGAAGTCTGTTGTGCCTGGCTCGTGAGGTATGTGTATGCGGTTGCTAGGCAACCTGACATACACGGACTACTGAGCAACCCCACATCACGATTCTTGAAGGAATACACTGGATTAATAGAAGAAGCTCTAACCACGGGAACGATCACCAAACAAGAACACAAATACCTGGCCGTACAGAATCCAAAAACACCGACCTTCTATCTTCTCCCCAAGATACATAAAGATCTAAAAAAACCACCGGGCAGACCCATCATGTCTGGCAATGGCGGTCTCTTGGAGCAGCCAAGTCGCTTTCTAGACTTACACCTCCGGGATTATGTTCTTCAACTACCTTCATATTTGAAGGACACATCGGATCTTCTGCGCAAAATTCACAATATCCCTTTTGAGGATAGCTTCCACCTTGTGACTCTGGATGTCGAAGCGCTATACACCAGCATCGACCACCAGGCAGGTTTAAGGGCCACCAAGTACTTCTTGGATGGAGGAGAGAAAAGTACCTTTAATGATCTCCTATATTCCCTATTAGCCTTTGTATTACAGAAGAACTATTTTACGTTTCAAGAACAATTTTACCTCCAAATTAGGGGTACCGCTATGGGGGCAGCATGTGCACCAACGTATGCGAACCTCTTTCTTGGGTGGTGGGAAAAGATGTCTGTGTTTACAGATAACAATGACAAATACACAGTACACATCATCCTATGGCTGCGATACATAGACGACATATTTGTCATCTGGGATGGAGAATCTGAGTTACTTCTGGAATTTATTCAAATTCTCAACACAAACAATCTGAACTTGAAATTAACGCATACCATCAGCCAAGATCGGATAGCCTTCCTGGATGTCCACATATATAAATCCCCCAAAGGATATCTGGCAACTGAATTGTACAGAAAAGAAACCGCAACCAATACTCTATTATTCCAAACGAGCGCACATTTCCCACCAACGGTGGAAAATATTCCCAAGGGAGAATTCTTAAGACTCAGACGCAATTGCTCTGAGGAAGAGGTTTTCAAAGTTAAAAGCCGGGAATTGACAAAGCGATTACTAGAAAGAGGCTACAGTAAGCGCTCATTGAAGAAGGCATGTACCGGAGTAACCAAAATATCCAGAGATTCTCTGATCTTTCAAACCAAATTGACAACACCTCAGGAGAAGGATGAGAAGATCAGATTCATTGGGACTTTCTGTCCGGAATGGAGGCTAATTAAAAAGGCAATAGAAAAACATCTCCCCATTCTGAAATTAGACAGTGACCTAGCACCCTTCATAGACAACAGTATTCAGATGAGTTGGAGGAGAGCAAAGAACATCAAAGATCTCCTAGTCAGGAGTCACTTTCAGAAACCAAAGGTCAAATCAAATACACCAACGGGCTCCTTCCCCTGCGGACATTGCAAGGCTTGTTCCCTCATATCGAAGACTACCTCTGTGATTGACCGTTTTGGAGATCCCATTCAGATCAAACATTTCTTTAACTGCAGCACTCAAGGAGTCATATATTGTATAGAGTGCAACTGCAATTTAAAATACGTCGGGATGACGACAAGAAAACTGAAAGAACGCATATTGGAACATGCAGGAAATTGTCGAAATGTCAATACAGATCTGACCAGGATGAAAAAACTGACTCCGGTGGCACGACACTTTCACTCCCATCACACGGACTTCTCAAAAGAATTTAAAGTGTTTGGTCTGGATAAAATTCAACTGGGAATAAGAGGAGGTGATATGACGAAAGAACTGCTCAAACGGGAAACAGAATGGATTTTCAAATTAAACACATACAAACCTCAAGGACTGAATGAAAGCATTAATTATAGTGCCTTCCTCTGAAAAATAACTATAACAACAAGAATAGTTTAACCATTACTACCAATTGCATAATAATAAAATTGTATAAAATTATTTCTTACCTATCCTGGCATTCACCCAAGTTAAGCAACCCTTTCTCAATAGGCACTCTCACTTTTAATTTTATATTTATATTTATATAAATGGTATATAATCAGCATCATATTTTTAACATCTCACTTATTTATCAAATATATATTTTTATTCACCCAATCACCCCATATATCTCTCTATCTCACACACAAACTAATACCCCACCATACACCTACTTTCCAAACCTAACACTAGCAATCCCCCCAATCCCCCCTTTCCCCACATTATTATTAATTAACTTTCCCAACACTTCCCCTTACTCACTACTAATCACCATACCCCACACTCCCCTCCCTACTTCACCCACATGGTACACAACAATATGGTTTTACACTCAGGCACTTTCCCCTCCCATTCCCCCCCCCCCCCCAACCCCCCCCCCCCCCTTCCCCCCGCACAATGCTGTCATATATTTGGCAAACCTGGCACAACACCTCAACAATAAAAACACTATGGTGGTCTTAATTTAATGTACATAAAGAAAATAATTTTTATTCAAATAAAGTTTAGAATTCAGAATTAATAGCTTCACAATTTTAATTTGATTTTTAGATTGCACTATTCATCCCCTCTCCCTATTCCTTACTTCCTTCTACTTACCCATGGGACCTCGCTACTGCTATCCAACACTAAATCACTTCTCTAACCGAGATATATAATTATAAGTATATGGCAGTAACATAATTGCTTATTCCGATGATCAATGACTAAGCAATAATCTAGCTCCATAACCAGAGCATCCCTCATTAATAATTCTTAATTAATTTTTAACCTTCCCGAAAACGAGACCGCCCCTCCACCCTCCTTGTCTCCAGCAAGCCTTAAAACCCATTTGGTTGCTCAGCAACCATACTCATAGAGCTAGGTTAGCAGAATGTGTACCGCTTCTCTTGCCGTCCAGGATCGGAGATCTCCGCCAGACACTGTTAGGTTGCTAGGCAACCACATATACAAATGCGGCCTCTGCCGATTTGATCGAGAGATGCATTCTCCACTAGAACCCTGTGTCATGCTCGACACTCACGAGCCAGGCACAACAGACTTCTCCTGCGTCCGGAAAGCCGAGGCTATTTAGAATCAGTCACCCGCGCTAAGTCCGTGTATGTCAGGTTGCCTAGCAACCGCATACACATACCTCACGAGCCAGGCACAACAGACTTCTCCTGTGTCCGGAAAGCCGAGGCTAATGAGAATCAGTCACCCTCGCTAAGTCCGTGTATGTCAGGTTGCCTAGCAACCGCATACACATACCTGGCGTGAGCCTACGATTGGTCATCTCTCCTTCCGGCCGGGACCTGGGACCTCCCCCTCACCCCGAATAGGCTGATGCTTCCAGGGTTGCCAAGCAACCCTACATACATACAGCTTCCGCCTAAACACAGCAGGAGCTGAACCTGCAATTAGGAAATCACAGCCATTGGCTGACTAATTAATACCAGGGCTTTTAAACCCTGCATCACGCCAGGATAGCAGCAATGGAAGTGAGCAAGCCCGTGGACACGGGTGAAACGCGTTTTCCTACCTAATTCCTATCCAATATGCAGTAAGGACCTTGATTCCTACAATATGCAAGAAGGATTCTGAACCAGGCATGCAAAAAGGTTCTCACACGGGAGAATATCTTTATTATCCTCACCCTTGACTGACCCAGGGACCTGGGCAGTAATTGGTATCACCTTTCATACTAATATAATAAATTTTATTTTTATCAGTTATTATAACTAATTGATAGCATATAAGATGATAGCCCTAGTCTTGATACATACATGTTATACCTGATATAATATTATTCTTTTTGCTCGTCAGACAATATTTGATACATTGTATCTGAGACCTCACTTGATAGCACCCTTGGATATATTACCTATATATTTAAATGAAAGTGTTTTGGATGAAATCCTCACCCAGAAAAGGGCATTTTTGCTGGGTTTTCAGTGTGAATATATACCATAGATAATACTGATGTGCAAACTTATCTGCAATTTTACATGCACATTTTGTCTATAAATTGCCTGAATCTATGCACTATGTTACTTTCTTATTTCTTATAAAGAATTCAATACCTTTTCTATTTTCGTGGACTCTCATCCATGATTCCTGGGAGCAATCCCAGGTCTAACAGGACAGCAGATCCACACTTCTTCCTTAAATCTATTAAATAGGTGCACTCTCATTGGTGAGTGGAACTCCTCATTCATAGGTTACTACCATACCTCACCGCTAGAGCCCAATCTCGTCTGATCTTGGAAGCAAAACGGTGATGGGCTGGGTCAGTATTTGAGGGGTGACCCTCAAAGAATACCCAGTGTAGTAATCTGAGGTTGTTCCAAATCAAAACTCGAATACCAACAGCAGTATCACCACTACTTCTTCCTTCCCATCTCATACAATTTTCTTGATTCTATTCAGGCAAGAACATCGGTATATCACCAATTTTTGGTCTCCTTAACCATCATCTTCTTAGGCGAGACTCAATAGAACCTAATCTTTTCAGTTCTATCCTATCAAGTACCCATTGAGGGCTTAAGTGGCTAAGACTAGACGAGATAGTTTATTTGGTACACATAATCCCGGTGTAACTGATACATATTTTTGCATGACCTATTTTGGTCCCATTAAAACAAGCACAGCTTGTACTGGTATGGCATGAGAACAGGTGTATGGTTAATATATCTACACCCCCATGCCAGTCTATATTGGGATAGATCAAACCAGGACATAACCCCATTTTTTGACTTGTTCCTCCTACAAATGCAATATGAGTGGATACGGACAATATTTTAATTAAATATAATAAAAATTGTATGTTTTAACAAATTTCATAAATACATACTTAATAAGAGTGCACCCAAAAAAGAGTCTTCTTTACTCTTCGTTTGCTCTAGCCCTTTCCTGACTCTGGGTGCACCACCAGATAATAATAAGAGATTATCTCCGTACAAATGTATACTGGTCCTGATAAACACATGTAATTGTGCAATACTGGTGCGGAATCATCAACCTTCCTGGTAAACCTGTAATTTTGCTGATCCTAGATCAGTTTCCGATTCCTGCACAGTTTAACTAATTCACAAATCTACTCAGTGGTTGGTGGATCTTCTCTTCCCTTACCACTGGTCTGGATCAACTCAGTATCCACCAGAACATCAGAATAGTCTATAATGTCCTCATTTTCCCTAAAAACTGAACTTACCAGACGTAGAAATACTGAGGGTTTTGGAGATCTCTTTTCTGAAATTGGAGATCCAGAAAGCTCGACTATCGATTGGAGGGGCCCATTAACCAAACTCCAGAAAACACTACAAAGGAGAATACGACTTACTTGGGACATTACCACTCTCGAGAATTATAATAAACATAAAATCGTACCCAGAGGCCTCAGACCCAGGATCTTTCCCTCTTTTCCCTTAGCCACAGACAATCTGAAGGAGGAATGGGAAAACACCCTTCTCAAATGTTCCAGTGAATTGATACATATACTCATCAAACACGACACCCTGATCCTGGATCAGGTAGAAAAAGAAATAGAGGAGGTCGGAAAAAGTCTGGAAAAGTGGGAAAAGGATCTCTCGTTCCAATCTACGTTTGAAAAACACAAGAGAGACCTGGAGATTTATGAGAGAAACATCATAGAACGCAAGCGGAACAAACTACAAAGGGACAAACGGGATTTTTCTCAGGGCAATCAATTTCGTTGGAACACACAGCCCCCGAAGCACAGAGAGAGAAAACCAAAAGAGGATTACACTTTCTCCGAGTTCGAATCATCCAATAGCGAAGATTCAGCAAACGAAGTGACGGACGCCCCACGTACCCACTATATCCCAGAGGATAGAGAGGACTCACCTTATTTTTTAGGTCGGGGCCAGAAAACAAGAGGAAGAACCAGACCAGGAGGCCAATACGGAGGGGGAGAAAGAAGAGACAGAGGAAGGAACAACAATTGGGACACCCCACGGTCCTCGAGGTATCCGGAGCGACAGAGGAAGGCTCGATAAATCAATCCACCATGCATCATCTAAAGATCATAAACCTATCTGAGAGAATACTCACCCCAGAACAAACTAAGGTCCTAAGCAAGGGATTATCTTTTTCACCATCCAAACCGTTTAATAGATTCCTGTGGGAGAAAGATCTGAGAATGTATGGGAGAAAATTACTCCTAAAGAAATTCTTCAAGAAACAAGATCCTACACAAGCTCTGGCCGACAATGATCCCATCTGGGACACGGAAGATTTGGGCATGATTGAAATTCTAGAAGAACTTCAACTGGAATCCGGGCTGGAAACGACTAGTAAACGTCGTCCTATATGCAAAGGAAAATCGACTTTCTTTCCCCCCGACAATAATAGCCCAGAAATTAGAGTCTTTATGGATATGGTATCCCGAGAATTTGACACAATTCAAAAGAAAAATCGCAATAGACTTCATTTCTTTCCACCAAATTTGGATGCAGGAGAAAAAGCAGCATTAAAAGAAATACAGGAATGGAAGGAGGTAATAATAAAACCCTCAGACAAAGGAGGGAACATAGTCCTTTGGCCGAGCAAGATGTATGTCACAGAAGCACTTCGTCAGTTAAAACAAACCACCTGCTACCAACGACTACTGAGCAACCCCACATCACGATTCTTGAAGGAATACACTGGATTAATAGAAGAAGCTCTAACCACGGGAACGATCACCAAACAAGAACACAAATACCTGGCCGTACAGAATCCAAAAACACCGACCTTCTATCTTCTCCCCAAGATACATAAAGATCTAAAAAAACCACCGGGCAGACCCATCATGTCTGGCAATGGCGGTCTCTTGGAGCAGCCAAGTCGCTTTCTAGACTTACACCTCCGGGATTATGTTCTTCAACTACCTTCATATTTGAAGGACACATCGGATCTTCTGCGCAAAATTCACAATATCCCTTTTGAGGATAGCTTCCACCTTGTGACTCTGGATGTCGAAGCGCTATACACCAGCATCGACCACCAGGCAGGTTTAAGGGCCACCAAGTACTTCTTGGATGGAGGAGAGAAAAGTACCTTTAATGATCTCCTATATTCCCTATTAGCCTTTGTATTACAGAAGAACTATTTTACGTTTCAAGAACAATTTTACCTCCAAATTAGGGGTACCGCTATGGGGGCAGCATGTGCACCAACGTATGCGAACCTCTTTCTTGGGTGGTGGGAAAAGATGTCTGTGTTTACAGATAACAATGACAAATACACAGTACACATCATCCTATGGCTGCGATACATAGACGACATATTTGTCATCTGGGATGGAGAATCTGAGTTACTTCTGGAATTTATTCAAATTCTCAACACAAACAATCTGAACTTGAAATTAACGCATACCATCAGCCAAGATCGGATAGCCTTCCTGGATGTCCACATATATAAATCCCCCAAAGGATATCTGGCAACTGAATTGTACAGAAAAGAAACCGCAACCAATACTCTATTATTCCAAACGAGCGCACATTTCCCACCAACGGTGGAAAATATTCCCAAGGGAGAATTCTTAAGACTCAGACGCAATTGCTCTGAGGAAGAGGTTTTCAAAGTTAAAAGCCGGGAATTGACAAAGCGATTACTAGAAAGAGGCTACAGTAAGCGCTCATTGAAGAAGGCATGTACCGGAGTAACCAAAATATCCAGAGATTCTCTGATCTTTCAAACCAAATTGACAACACCTCAGGAGAAGGATGAGAAGATCAGATTCATTGGGACTTTCTGTCCGGAATGGAGGCTAATTAAAAAGGCAATAGAAAAACATCTCCCCATTCTGAAATTAGACAGTGACCTAGCACCCTTCATAGACAACAGTATTCAGATGAGTTGGAGGAGAGCAAAGAACATCAAAGATCTCCTAGTCAGGAGTCACTTTCAGAAACCAAAGGTCAAATCAAATACACCAACGGGCTCCTTCCCCTGCGGACATTGCAAGGCTTGTTCCCTCATATCGAAGACTACCTCTGTGATTGACCGTTTTGGAGATCCCATTCAGATCAAACATTTCTTTAACTGCAGCACTCAAGGAGTCATATATTGTATAGAGTGCAACTGCAATTTAAAATACGTCGGGATGACGACAAGAAAACTGAAAGAACGCATATTGGAACATGCAGGAAATTGTCGAAATGTCAATACAGATCTGACCAGGATGAAAAAACTGACTCCGGTGGCACGACACTTTCACTCCCATCACACGGACTTCTCAAAAGAATTTAAAGTGTTTGGTCTGGATAAAATTCAACTGGGAATAAGAGGAGGTGATATGACGAAAGAACTGCTCAAACGGGAAACAGAATGGATTTTCAAATTAAACACATACAAACCTCAAGGACTGAATGAAAGCATTAATTATAGTGCCTTCCTCTGAAAAATAACTATAACAACAAGAATAGTTTAACCATTACTACCAATTGCATAATAATAAAATTGTATAAAATTATTTCTTACCTATCCTGGCATTCACCCAAGTTAAGCAACCCTTTCTCAATAGGCACTCTCACTTTTAATTTTATATTTATATTTATATAAATGGTATATAATCAGCATCATATTTTTAACATCTCACTTATTTATCAAATATATATTTTTATTCACCCAATCACCCCATATATCTCTCTATCTCACACACAAACTAATACCCCACCATACACCTACTTTCCAAACCTAACACTAGCAATCCCCCCAATCCCCCCTTTCCCCACATTATTATTAATTAACTTTCCCAACACTTCCCCTTACTCACTACTAATCACCATACCCCACACTCCCCTCCCTACTTCACCCACATGGTACACAACAATATGGTTTTACACTCAGGCACTTTCCCCTCCCATTCCCCCCCCCCCCAACCCCCCCCCCCCCCTTCCCCCCGCACAATGCTGTCATATATTTGGCAAACCTGGCACAACACCTCAACAATAAAAACACTATGGTGGTCTTAATTTAATGTACATAAAGAAAATAATTTTTATTCAAATAAAGTTTAGAATTCAGAATTAATAGCTTCACAATTTTAATTTGATTTTTAGATTGCACTATTCATCCCCTCTCCCTATTCCTTACTTCCTTCTACTTACCCATGGGACCTCGCTACTGCTATCCAACACTAAATCACTTCTCTAACCGAGATATATAATTATAAGTATATGGCAGTAACATAATTGCTTATTCCGATGATCAATGACTAAGCAATAATCTAGCTCCATAACCAGAGCATCCCTCATTAATAATTCTTAATTAATTTTTAACCTTCCCGAAAACGAGACCGCCCCTCCACCCTCCTTGTCTCCAGCAAGCCTTAAAACCCATTTGGTTGCTCAGCAACCATACTCATAGAGCTAGGTTAGCAGAATGTGTACCGCTTCTCTTGCCGTCCAGGATCGGAGATCTCCGCCAGACACTGTTAGGTTGCTAGGCAACCACATATACAAATGCGGCCTCTGCCGATTTGATCGAGAGATGCATTCTCCACTAGAACCCTGTGTCATGCTCGACACTCACGAGCCAGGCACAACAGACTTCTCCTGCGTCCGGAAAGCCGAGGCTATTTAGAATCAGTCACCCGCGCTAAGTCCGTGTATGTCAGGTTGCCTAGCAACCGCATACACATACCTCACGAGCCAGGCACAACAGACTTCTCCTGTGTCCGGAAAGCCGAGGCTAATGAGAATCAGTCACCCTCGCTAAGTCCGTGTATGTCAGGTTGCCTAGCAACCGCATACACATACCTGGCGTGAGCCTACGATTGGTCATCTCTCCTTCCGGCCGGGACCTGGGACCTCCCCCTCACCCCGAATAGGCTGATGCTTCCAGGGTTGCCAAGCAACCCTACATACATACAGCTTCCGCCTAAACACAGCAGGAGCTGAACCTGCAATTAGGAAATCACAGCCATTGGCTGACTAATTAATACCAGGGCTTTTAAACCCTGCATCACGCCAGGATAGCAGCAATGGAAGTGAGCAAGCCCGTGGACACGGGTGAAACGCGTTTTCCTACCTAATTCCTATCCAATATGCAGTAAGG